>NW_027102240.1:0-199307 GCF_035609145.1 Eleutherodactylus coqui
GTAGAAATCCATAAAAATATATATCGATATATATGCATTTCTATATATTTATATAGATATTTATCTATACACAGAAACAGATAGATAGATAGATAGATAGATAGAAAGACTGTATGCAATAACCCTGGATGTCTGACAGTTGAAGCAGACTGGTGATGTCATTAAGGCTCTATTATGACACGTACAGCTTGGAAGCATAAATACTACAGCACGGCAGCCATTTATAGCCAGTCTCCATTGGAGATGGAAGTGGGCAGGAATGTACTGGCCTATCTTCCCAAGACGCCACAGCAGCCGGACAAATTGTATGTTCGACAGAATGGCTGTTTTATTCAGCCCATAAGGGTGACTACCCACTACAGTTTTTTTTTTTCACTGCGAAATTCGTAGCAGTTTTTTTTCTGCAGGGGTCTATGGGAATTGTAATGTTAAAATCGAAATCACGCAAATTCGCAATTTACCGCGAAATCGCGATTTTAACATTACAAGTCCCATAGACTCCTGCAGAAAAAAAAACGCTGCGAATTTCGCAGTGAAAAAAAACTGTAGTGGGTAGTCATCCTAAGGGGGAAACGGCGGCCTACAAAATCTGATTGGTCGCTGCTGCCACCATTTATGAAAAGGTCGGCTCAGTTCTTCCATGGATAAGAATAAGGTAGGTACATAGGCAGGCAGGTAGGTTCAGTTTTTGTAGGTTGAGGAATGCTTATGGGCAAGGCCTTATGTCTGAACGCTGGCGCATGAAATGGCAGAGAGGCCCGGCCCTGTGCATTCACTGATTATTGCCGTCAGCTGCTGTCTGCTTTCAAGCATGAATCAGGGGCTTCACACTTATCAACTGGCTTTGATTGTGGGTCACGCAGGTTGGTTGCAATGCCCTAGTATAAACGATACCTGGAACACAAGCCAGTCCTCAGGATGCATTCTAACTCAAGAGCACGATCACGTTGTGCCTGACCAATGTTTCCATCTTGGGTAATAGCACAGTCCTAAGCGATATGGAGTGGAGTTGGCATATGAGCTGGTCTGTGGTTTTGCTTCCAACAGTTTCTACCGCACGCAGATGCTCGGTGGATACAATGTTGCGCGCTGGGGAAAACCCCAGGAATAATCCACAGCAGGCAGGCAAGCAAAGTATAAATAAGGGGGGGATTGGTTAGCTGCCTGCAACTCTTGCTTGTACCCGAATAAGGTTTTGCCTGCAACGCGGCCTTGTACTGCTTGAGGCGACGTGACATTCATGCACAAGGCACAAGTGCTGGCAGGTTTCTGCGGGCACCCACAGTGCAGCGTTGCATTCTTGAAACCGTTGCTTGACCCTTTCCCTAAAATCAGGAAGATTCGCTTACACCTCTTATGGCTTATAATAGCCGTCTCCTGGGATAACAATAGCAATACTGAGAATAATGAAAATAAAACGCATCATAGGCTGAAGAAATTAAACGCTCGGCACGTCTTTTCTTCAGCCTTACATGACTATATATCTATATATGTATACATCCATATATTTGGGTAGAAATCCATAAAAATATATATCGATATATATGCATTTCTATATATTTATATAGATATTTATCTATACACAGAAACAGATAGATAGATAGATAGATAGATAGATAGATAGATAGATAGATAGATAGATAGATAGATAGATAGATAGATAGATAGATAGATAGATTGATAGAAAGACTGTATGCAATAACCCTGGATGTCTGACAGTTGAAGCAGACTGGTGATGTCATTAAGGCTCTATTATGACACGTACAGCTTGGAAGCATAAATACTACAGCACGGCAGCCATTTATAGCCAGTCTCCAATGGAGATGGAAGTGGGCAGGAATGTACTGGCCTATCTTCCCAAGACGCCACAGCAGCCGGACAAATTTTATGTTCGACAGAATGGCTGTTTTATTCAGCCCATAAGGGTGACTACCCACTACAGTTTTTTTTTTCACTGCGAAATTCGTAGCAGTTTTTTTTCTGCAGGGGTCTATGGGAATTGTAATGTTAAAATCGAAATCACGCAAATTCGCAATTTACCGCGAAATCGCGATTTTAACATTACAAGTCCCATAGACTCCTGCAGAAAAAAAAACGCTGCGAATTTCGCAGTGAAAAAAAACTGTAGTGGGTAGTCATCCTAAGGGGGAAACGGCGGCCTACAAAATCTGATTGGTCGCTGCTGCCACCATTTATGAAAAGGTCGGCTCAGTTCTTCCATGGATAAGAATAAGGTAGGTACATAGGCAGGCAGGTAGGTTCAGTTTTTGTAGGTTGAGGAATGCTTATGGGCAAGGCCTTATGTCTGAACGCTGGCGCATGAAATGGCAGAGAGGCCCGGCCCTGTGCATTCACTGATTATTGCCGTCAGCTGCTGTCTGCTTTCAAGCATGAATCAGGGGCTTCACACTTATCAACTGGCTTTGATTGTGGGTCACGCAGGTTGGTTGCAATGCCCTAGTATAAACGATACCTGGAACACAAGCCAGTCCTCAGGATGCATTCTAACTCAAGAGCACGATCACGTTGTGCCTGACCAATGTTTCCATCTTGGGTAATAGCACAGTCCTAAGCGATATGGAGTGGAGTTGGCATATGAGCTGGTCTGTGGTTTTGCTTCCAACAGTTTCTACCGCACGCAGATGCTCGGTGGATACAATGTTGCGCGCTGGGGAAAACCCCAGGAATAATCCACAGCAGGCAGGCAAGCAAAGTATAAATAAGGGGGGGATTGGTTAGCTGCCTGCAACTCTTGCTTGTACCCGAATAAGGTTTTGCCTGCAACGCGGCCTTGTACTGCTTGAGACGACGTGACATTCATGCACAAGGCACAAGTGCTGGCAGGTTTCTGCGGGCACCCACAGTGCAGCGTTGCATTCTTGAAACCGTTGCTTGACCCTTTCCCTAAAATCAGGAAGATTCGCTTACACCTCTTATGGCTTATAATAGCCGTCTCCTGGGATAACAATAGCAATACTGAGAATAATGAAAATAAAACGCATCATAGGCTGAAGAAATTAAACGCTCGGCACGTCTTTTCTTCAGCCTTACATGACTATATATCTATATATGTATACATCCATATATTTGGGTAGAAATCCATAAAAATATATATCGATATATATGCATTTCTATATATTTATATAGATATTTATCTATACACAGAAACAGATAGATAGATAGATAGATAGATTGATAGAAAGACTGTATGCAATAACCCTGGATGTCTGACAGTTGAAGCAGACTGGTGATGTCATTAAGGCTCTATTATGACACGTACAGCTTGGAAGCATAAATACTACAGCACGGCAGCCATTTATAGCCAGTCTCCATTGGAGATGGAAGTGGGCAGGAATGTACTGGCCTATCTTCCCAAGACGCCACAGCAGCCGGACAAATTGTATGTTCGACAGAATGGCTGTTTTATTCAGCCCATAAGGGTGACTACCCACTACAGTTTTTTTTTTTCACTGCGAAATTCGTAGCAGTTTTTTTTCTGCAGGGGTCTATGGGAATTGTAATGTTAAAATCGAAATCACGCAAATTCGCAATTTACCGCGAAATCGCGATTTTAACATTACAAGTCCCATAGACTCCTGCAGAAAAAAAAACGCTGCGAATTTCGCAGTGAAAAAAAACTGTAGTGGGTAGTCATCCTAAGGGGGAAACGGCGGCCTACAAAATCTGATTGGTCGCTGCTGCCACCATTTATGAAAAGGTCGGCTCAGTTCTTCCATGGATAAGAATAAGGTAGGTACATAGGCAGGCAGGTAGGTTCAGTTTTTGTAGGTTGAGGAATGCTTATGGGCAAGGCCTTATGTCTGAACGCTGGCGCATGAAATGGCAGAGAGGCCCGGCCCTGTGCATTCACTGATTATTGCCGTCAGCTGCTGTCTGCTTTCAAGCATGAATCAGGGGCTTCACACTTATCAACTGGCTTTGATTGTGGGTCACGCAGGTTGGTTGCAATGCCCTAGTATAAACGATACCTGGAACACAAGCCAGTCCTCAGGATGCATTCTAACTCAAGAGCACGATCACGTTGTGCCTGACCAATGTTTCCATCTTGGGTAATAGCACAGTCCTAAGCGATATGGAGTGGAGTTGGCATATGAGCTGGTCTGTGGTTTTGCTTCCAACAGTTTCTACCGCACGCAGATGCTCGGTGGATACAATGTTGCGCGCTGGGGAAAACCCCAGGAATAATCCACAGCAGGCCGGCAAGCAAAGTATAAATAAGGGGGGGATTGGTTAGCTGCCTGCAACTCTTGCTTGTACCCGAATAAGGTTTTGCCTGCAACGCGGCCTTGTACTGCTTGAGGCGACGTGACATTCATGCACAAGGCACAAGTGCTGGCAGGTTTCTGCGGGCACCCACAGTGCAGCGTTGCATTCTTGAAACCGTTGCTTGACCCTTTCCCTAAAATCAGGAAGATTCGCTTACACCTCTTATGGCTTATAATAGCCGTCTCCTGGGATAACAATAGCAATACTGAGAATAATGAAAATAAAACGCATCATAGGCTGAAGAAATTAAACGCTCGGCACGTCTTTTCTTCAGCCTTACATGACTATACATCTATATATGTATACATCCATATATTTGGGTAGAAATCCATAAAAATATATATCGATATATATGCATTTCTATATATTTATATAGATATTTATCTATACACAGAAACAGATAGATAGATAGATTGATAGAAAGACTGTATGCAATAACCCTGGATGTCTGACAGTTGAAGCAGACTGGTGATGTCATTAAGGCTCTATTATGACACGTACAGCTTGGAAGCATAAATACTACAGCACGGCAGCCATTTATAGCCAGTCTCCATTGGAGATGGAAGTGGGCAGGAATGTACTGGCCTATCTTCCCAAGACGCCACAGCAGCCGGACAAATTGTATGTTCGACAGAATGGCTGTTTTATTCAGCCCATAAGGGTGACTACCCACTACAGTTTTTTTTTTTCACTGCGAAATTCGTAGCAGTTTTTTTTCTGCAGGGGTCTATGGGAATTGTAATGTTAAAATCGAAATCACGCAAATTCGCAATTTACCGCGAAATCGCGATTTTAACATTACAAGTCCCATAGACTCCTGCAGAAAAAAAAACGCTGCGAATTTCGCAGTGAAAAAAAACTGTAGTGGGTAGTCATCCTAAGGGGGAAACGGCGGCCTACAAAA
Organism: Eleutherodactylus coqui; assembly: GCF_035609145.1. Classification (NCBI taxonomy): domain Eukaryota; kingdom Metazoa; phylum Chordata; class Amphibia; order Anura; family Eleutherodactylidae; genus Eleutherodactylus; species Eleutherodactylus coqui. The sequence continues at coordinate 5,192 of NW_027102240.1, forward strand.
TCTGATTGGTCGCTGCTGCCACCATTTATGAAAAGGTCGGCTCAGTTCTTCCATGGATAAGAATAAGGTAGGTACATAGGCAGGCAGGTAGGTTCAGTTTTTGTAGGTTGAGGAATGCTTATGGGCAAGGCCTTATGTCTGAACGCTGGCGCATGAAATGGCAGAGAGGCCCGGCCCTGTGCATTCACTGATTATTGCCGTCAGCTGCTGTCTGCTTTCAAGCATGAATCAGGGGCTTCACACTTATCAACTGGCTTTGATTGTGGGTCACGCAGGTTGGTTGCAATGCCCTAGTATAAACGATACCTGGAACACAAGCCAGTCCTCAGGATGCATTCTAACTCAAGAGCACGATCACGTTGTGCCTGACCAATGTTTCCATCTTGGGTAATAGCACAGTCCTAAGTGATATGGAGTGGAGTTGGCATATGAGCTGGTCTGTGGTTTTGCTTCCAACAGTTTCTACCGCACGCAGATGCTCGGTGGATACAATGTTGCGCGCTGGGGAAAACCCCAGGAATAATCCACAGCAGGCAGGCAAGCAAAGTATAAATAAGGGGGGGATTGGTTAGCTGCCTGCAACTCTTGCTTGTACCCGAATAAGGTTTTGCCTGCAACGCGGCCTTGTACTGCTTGAGGCGACGTGACATTCATGCACAAGGCACAAGTGCTGGCAGGTTTCTGCGGGCACCCACAGTGCAGCGTTGCATTCTTGAAACCGTTGCTTGACCCTTTCCCTAAAATCAGGAAGATTCGCTTACACCTCTTATGGCTTATAATAGCCGTCTCCTGGGATAACAATAGCAATACTGAGAATAATGAAAATAAAACGCATCATAGGCTGAAGAAATTAAACGCTCGGCACGTCTTTTCTTCAGCCTTACATGACTATATATCTATATATGTATACATCCATATATTTGGGTAGAAATCCATAAAAATATATATCGATATATATGCATTTCTATATATTTATATAGATATTTATCTATACACAGAAACAGATAGATAGATAGATAGATAGATAGATAGATAGATAGATAGATAGATTGATAGAAAGACTGTATGCAATAACCCTGGATGTCTGACAGTTGAAGCAGACTGGTGATGTCATTAAGGCTCTATTATGACACGTACAGCTTGGAAGCATAAATACTACAGCACGGCAGCCATTTATAGCCAGTCTCCATTGGAGATGGAAGTGGGCAGGAATGTACTGGCCTATCTTCCCAAGACGCCACAGCAGCCGGACAAATTGTATGTTCGACAGAATGGCTGTTTTATTCAGCCCATAAGGGTGACTACCCACTACAGTTTTTTTTTTTCACTGCGAAATTCGTAGCAGTTTTTTTTCTGCAGGGGTCTATGGGAATTGTAATGTTAAAATCGAAATCACGCAAATTCGCAATTTACCGCGAAATCGCGATTTTAACATTACAAGTCCCATAGACTCCTGCAGAAAAAAAAACGCTGCGAATTTCGCAGTGAAAAAAAACTGTAGTGGGTAGTCATCCTAAGGGGGAAACGGCGGCCTACAAAATCTGATTGGTCGCTGCTGCCACCATTTATGAAAAGGTCGGCTCAGTTCTTCCATGGATAAGAATAAGGTAGGTACATAGGCAGGCAGGTAGGTTCAGTTTTTGTAGGTTGAGGAATGCTTATGGGCAAGGCCTTATGTCTGAACGCTGGCGCATGAAATGGCAGAGAGGCCCGGCCCTGTGCATTCACTGATTATTGCCGTCAGCTGCTGTCTGCTTTCAAGCATGAATCAGGGGCTTCACACTTATCAACTGGCTTTGATTGTGGGTCACGCAGGTTGGTTGCAATGCCCTAGTATAAACGATACCTGGAACACAAGCCAGTCCTCAGGATGCATTCTAACTCAAGAGCACGATCACGTTGTGCCTGACCAATGTTTCCATCTTGGGTAATAGCACAGTCCTAAGCGATATGGAGTGGAGTTGGCATATGAGCTGGTCTGTGGTTTTGCTTCCAACAGTTTCTACCGCACGCAGATGCTCGGTGGATACAATGTTGCGCGCTGGGGAAAACCCCAGGAATAATCCACAGCAGGCAGGCAAGCAAAGTATAAATAAGGGGGGGATTGGTTAGCTGCCTGCAACTCTTGCTTGTACCCGAATAAGGTTTTGCCTGCAACGCGGCCTTGTACTGCTTGAGGCGACGTGACATTCATGCACAAGGCACAAGTGCTGGCAGGTTTCTGCGGGCACCCACAGTGCAGCGTTGCATTCTTGAAACCGTTGCTTGACCCTTTCCCTAAAATCAGGAAGATTCGCTTACACCTCTTATGGCTTATAATAGCCGTCTCCTGGGATAACAATAGCAATACTGAGAATAATGAAAATAAAACGCATCATAGGCTGAAGAAATTAAACGCTCGGCACGTCTTTTCTTCAGCCTTACATGACTATATATCTATATATGTATACATCCATATATTTGGGTAGAAATCCATAAAAATATATATCGATATATATGCATTTCTATATATTTATATAGATATTTATCTATACACAGAAACAGATAGATAGATAGATAGATAGATTGATAGAAAGACTGTATGCAATAACCCTGGATGTCTGACAGTTGAAGCAGACTGGTGATGTCATTAAGGCTCTATTATGACACGTACAGCTTGGAAGCATAAATACTACAGCACGGCAGCCATTTATAGCCAGTCTCCATTGGAGATGGAAGTGGGCAGGAATGTACTGGCCTATCTTCCCAAGACGCCACAGCAGCCGGACAAATTGTATGTTCGACAGAATGGCTGTTTTATTCAGCCCATAAGGGTGACTACCCACTACAGTTTTTTTTTTTCACTGCGAAATTCGTAGCAGTTTTTTTTCTGCAGGGGTCTATGGGAATTGTAATGTTAAAATCGAAATCACGCAAATTCGCAATTTACCGCGAAATCGCGATTTTAACATTACAAGTCCCATAGACTCCTGCAGAAAAAAAAACGCTGCGAATTTCGCAGTGAAAAAAAACTGTAGTGGGTAGTCATCCTAAGGGGGAAACGGCGGCCTACAAAATCTGATTGGTCGCTGCTGCCACCATTTATGAAAAGGTCGGCTCAGTTCTTCCATGGATAAGAATAAGGTAGGTACATAGGCAGGCAGGTAGGTTCAGTTTTTGTAGGTTGAGGAATGCTTATGGGCAAGGCCTTATGTCTGAACGCTGGCGCATGAAATGGCAGAGAGGCCCGGCCCTGTGCATTCACTGATTATTGCCGTCAGCTGCTGTCTGCTTTCAAGCATGAATCAGGGGCTTCACACTTATCAACTGGCTTTGATTGTGGGTCACGCAGGTTGGTTGCAATGCCCTAGTATAAACGATACCTGGAACACAAGCCAGTCCTCAGGATGCATTCTAACTCAAGAGCACGATCACGTTGTGCCTGACCAATGTTTCCATCTTGGGTAATAGCACAGTCCTAAGCGATATGGAGTGGAGTTGGCATATGAGCTGGTCTGTGGTTTTGCTTCCAACAGTTTCTACCGCACGCAGATGCTCGGTGGATACAATGTTGCGCGCTGGGGAAAACCCCAGGAATAATCCACAGCAGGCAGGCAAGCAAAGTATAAATAAGGGGGGGATTGGTTAGCTGCCTGCAACTCTTGCTTGTACCCGAATAAGGTTTTGCCTGCAACGCGGCCTTGTACTGCTTGAGGCGACGTGACATTCATGCACAAGGCACAAGTGCTGGCAGGTTTCTGCGGGCACCCACAGTGCAGCGTTGCATTCTTGAAACCGTTGCTTGACCCTTTCCCTAAAATCAGGAAGATTCGCTTACACCTCTTATGGCTTATAATAGCCGTCTCCTGGGATAACAATAGCAATACTGAGAATAATGAAAATAAAACGCATCATAGGCTGAAGAAATTAAACGCTCGGCACGTCTTTTCTTCAGCCTTACATGACTATATATCTATATATGTATACATCCATATATTTGGGTAGAAATCCATAAAAATATATATCGATATATATGCATTTCTATATATTTATATAGATATTTATCTATACACAGAAACAGATAGATAGATAGATAGATAGATAGATTGATAGAAAGACTGTATGCAATAACCCTGGATGTCTGACAGTTGAAGCAGACTGGTGATGTCATTAAGGCTCTATTATGACACGTACAGCTTGGAAGCATAAATACTACAGCACGGCAGCCATTTATAGCCAGTCTCCATTGGAGATGGAAGTGGGCAGGAATGTACTGGCCTATCTTCCCAAGACGCCACAGCAGCCGGACAAATTGTATGTTCGACAGAATGGCTGTTTTATTCAGCCCATAAGGGTGACTACCCACTACAGTTTTTTTTTTTCACTGCGAAATTCGTAGCAGTTTTTTTTCTGCAGGGGTCTATGGGAATTGTAATGTTAAAATCGAAATCACGCAAATTCGCAATTTACCGCGAAATCGCGATTTTAACATTACAAGTCCCATAGACTCCTGCAGAAAAAAAAACGCTGCGAATTTCGCAGTGAAAAAAAACTGTAGTGGGTAGTCATCCTAAGGGGGAAACGGCGGCCTACAAAATCTGATTGGTCGCTGCTGCCACCATTTATGAAAAGGTCGGCTCAGTTCTTCCATGGATAAGAATAAGGTAGGTACATAGGCAGGCAGGTAGGTTCAGTTTTTGTAGGTTGAGGAATGCTTATGGGCAAGGCCTTATGTCTGAACGCTGGCGCATGAAATGGCAGAGAGGCCCGGCCCTGTGCATTCACTGATTATTGCCGTCAGCTGCTGTCTGCTTTCAAGCATGAATCAGGGGCTTCACACTTATCAACTGGCTTTGATTGTGGGTCACGCAGGTTGGTTGCAATGCCCTAGTATAAACGATACCTGGAACACAAGCCAGTCCTCAGGATGCATTCTAACTCAAGAGCACGATCACGTTGTGCCTGACCAATGTTTCCATCTTGGGTAATAGCACAGTCCTAAGCGATATGGAGTGGAGTTGGCATATGAGCTGGTCTGTGGTTTTGCTTCCAACAGTTTCTACCGCACGCAGATGCTCGGTGGATACAATGTTGCGCGCTGGGGAAAACCCCAGGAATAATCCACAGCAGGCAGGCAAGCAAAGTATAAATAAGGGGGGGATTGGTTAGCTGCCTGCAACTCTTGCTTGTACCCGAATAAGGTTTTGCCTGCAACGCGGCCTTGTACTGCTTGAGGCGACGTGACATTCATGCACAAGGCACAAGTGCTGGCAGGTTTCTGCGGGCACCCACAGTGCAGCGTTGCATTCTTGAAACCGTTGCTTGACCCTTTCCCTAAAATCAGGAAGATTCGCTTACACCTCTTATGGCTTATAATAGCCGTCTCCTGGGATAACAATAGCAATACTGAGAATAATGAAAATAAAACGCATCATAGGCTGAAGAAATTAAACGCTCGGCACGTCTTTTCTTCAGCCTTACATGACTATATATCTATATATGTATACATCCATATATTTGGGTAGAAATCCATAAAAATATATATCGATATATATGCATTTCTATATATTTATATAGATATTTATCTATACACAGAAACAGATAGATAGATAGATAGATAGATTGATAGAAAGACTGTATGCAATAACCCTGGATGTCTGACAGTTGAAGCAGACTGGTGATGTCATTAAGGCTCTATTATGACACGTACAGCTTGGAAGCATAAATACTACAGCACGGCAGCCATTTATAGCCAGTCTCCATTGGAGATGGAAGTGGGCAGGAATGTACTGGCCTATCTTCCCAAGACGCCACAGCAGCCGGACAAATTGTATGTTCGACAGAATGGCTGTTTTATTCAGCCCATAAGGGTGACTACCCACTACAGTTTTTTTTTTTCACTGCGAAATTCGTAGCAGTTTTTTTTCTGCAGGGGTCTATGGGAATTGTAATGTTAAAATCGAAATCACGCAAATTCGCAATTTACCGCGAAATCGCGATTTTAACATTACAAGTCCCATAGACTCCTGCAGAAAAAAAAACGCTGCGAATTTCGCAGTGAAAAAAAACTGTAGTGGGTAGTCATCCTAAGGGGGAAACGGCGGCCTACAAAATCTGATTGGTCGCTGCTGCCACCATTTATGAAAAGGTCGGCTCAGTTCTTCCATGGATAAGAATAAGGTAGGTACATAGGCAGGCAGGTAGGTTCAGTTTTTGTAGGTTGAGGAATGCTTATGGGCAAGGCCTTATGTCTGAACGCTGGCGCATGAAATGGCAGAGAGGCCCGGCCCTGTGCATTCACTGATTATTGCCGTCAGCTGCTGTCTGCTTTCAAGCATGAATCAGGGGCTTCACACTTATCAACTGGCTTTGATTGTGGGTCACGCAGGTTGGTTGCAATGCCCTAGTATAAACGATACCTGGAACACAAGCCAGTCCTCAGGATGCATTCTAACTCAAGAGCACGATCACGTTGTGCCTGACCAATGTTTCCATCTTGGGTAATAGCACAGTCCTAAGCGATATGGAGTGGAGTTGGCATATGAGCTGGTCTGTGGTTTTGCTTCCAACAGTTTCTACCGCACGCAGATGCTCGGTGGATACAATGTTGCGCGCTGGGGAAAACCCCAGGAATAATCCACAGCAGGCAGGCAAGCAAAGTATAAATAAGGGGGGGATTGGTTAGCTGCCTGCAACTCTTGCTTGTACCCGAATAAGGTTTTGCCTGCAACGCGGCCTTGTACTGCTTGAGGCGACGTGACATTCATGCACAAGGCACAAGTGCTGGCAGGTTTCTGCGGGCACCCACAGTGCAGCGTTGCATTCTTGAAACCGTTGCTTGACCCTTTCCCTAAAATCAGGAAGATTCGCTTACACCTCTTATGGCTTATAATAGCCGTCTCCTGGGATAACAATAGCAATACTGAGAATAATGAAAATAAAACGCATCATAGGCTGAAGAAATTAAACGCTCGGCACGTCTTTTCTTCAGCCTTACATGACTATATATCTATATATGTATACATCCATATATTTGGGTAGAAATCCATAAAAATATATATCGATATATATGCATTTCTATATATTTATATAGATATTTATCTATACACAGAAACAGATAGATAGATAGATAGATAGATAGATAGATTGATAGAAAGACTGTATGCAATAACCCTGGATGTCTGACAGTTGAAGCAGACTGGTGATGTCATTAAGGCTCTATTATGACACGTACAGCTTGGAAGCATAAATACTACAGCACGGCAGCCATTTATAGCCAGTCTCCATTGGAGATGGAAGTGGGCAGGAATGTACTGGCCTATCTTCCCAAGACGCCACAGCAGCCGGACAAATTGTATGTTCGACAGAATGGCTGTTTTATTCAGCCCATAAGGGTGACTACCCACTACAGTTTTTTTTTTTCACTGCGAAATTCGTAGCAGTTTTTTTTCTGCAGGGGTCTATGGGAATTGTAATGTTAAAATCGAAATCACGCAAATTCGCAATTTACCGCGAAATCGCGATTTTAACATTACAAGTCCCATAGACTCCTGCAGAAAAAAAAACGCTGCGAATTTCGCAGTGAAAAAAAACTGTAGTGGGTAGTCATCCTAAGGGGGAAACGGCGGCCTACAAAATCTGATTGGTCGCTGCTGCCACCATTTATGAAAAGGTCGGCTCAGTTCTTCCATGGATAAGAATAAGGTAGGTACATAGGCAGGCAGGTAGGTTCAGTTTTTGTAGGTTGAGGAATGCTTATGGGCAAGGCCTTATGTCTGAACGCTGGCGCATGAAATGGCAGAGAGGCCCGGCCCTGTGCATTCACTGATTATTGCCGTCAGCTGCTGTCTGCTTTCAAGCATGAATCAGGGGCTTCACACTTATCAACTGGCTTTGATTGTGGGTCACGCAGGTTGGTTGCAATGCCCTAGTATAAACGATACCTGGAACACAAGCCAGTCCTCAGGATGCATTCTAACTCAAGAGCACGATCACGTTGTGCCTGACCAATGTTTCCATCTTGGGTAATAGCACAGTCCTAAGCGATATGGAGTGGAGTTGGCATATGAGCTGGTCTGTGGTTTTGCTTCCAACAGTTTCTACCGCACGCAGATGCTCGGTGGATACAATGTTGCGCGCTGGGGAAAACCCCAGGAATAATCCACAGCAGGCAGGCAAGCAAAGTATAAATAAGGGGGGGATTGGTTAGCTGCCTGCAACTCTTGCTTGTACCCGAATAAGGTTTTGCCTGCAACGCGGCCTTGTACTGCTTGAGACGACGTGACATTCATGCACAAGGCACAAGTGCTGGCAGGTTTCTGCGGGCACCCACAGTGCAGCGTTGCATTCTTGAAACCGTTGCTTGACCCTTTCCCTAAAATCAGGAAGATTCGCTTACACCTCTTATGGCTTATAATAGCCGTCTCCTGGGATAACAATAGCAATACTGAGAATAATGAAAATAAAACGCATCATAGGCTGAAGAAATTAAACGCTCGGCACGTCTTTTCTTCAGCCTTACATGACTATATATCTATATATGTATACATCCATATATTTGGGTAGAAATCCATAAAAATATATATCGATATATATGCATTTCTATATATTTATATAGATATTTATCTATACACAGAAACAGATAGATAGATAGATAGATAGAAAGACTGTATGCAATAACCCTGGATGTCTGACAGTTGAAGCAGACTGGTGATGTCATTAAGGCTCTATTATGACACGTACAGCTTGGAAGCATAAATACTACAGCACGGCAGCCATTTATAGCCAGTCTCCATTGGAGATGGAAGTGGGCAGGAATGTACTGGCCTATCTTCCCAAGACGCCACAGCAGCCGGACAAATTGTATGTTCGACAGAATGGCTGTTTTATTCAGCCCATAAGGGTGACTACCCACTACAGTTTTTTTTTTTCACTGCGAAATTCGTAGCAGTTTTTTTTCTGCAGGGGTCTATGGGAATTGTAATGTTAAAATCGAAATCACGCAAATTCGCAATTTACCGCGAAATCGCGATTTTAACATTACAAGTCCCATAGACTCCTGCAGAAAAAAAAACGCTGCGAATTTCGCAGTGAAAAAAAACTGTAGTGGGTAGTCATCCTAAGGGGGAAACGGCGGCCTACAAAATCTGATTGGTCGCTGCTGCCACCATTTATGAAAAGGTCGGCTCAGTTCTTCCATGGATAAGAATAAGGTAGGTACATAGGCAGGCAGGTAGGTTCAGTTTTTGTAGGTTGAGGAATGCTTATGGGCAAGGCCTTATGTCTGAACGCTGGCGCATGAAATGGCAGAGAGGCCCGGCCCTGTGCATTCACTGATTATTGCCGTCAGCTGCTGTCTGCTTTCAAGCATGAATCAGGGGCTTCACACTTATCAACTGGCTTTGATTGTGGGTCACGCAGGTTGGTTGCAATGCCCTAGTATAAACGATACCTGGAACACAAGCCAGTCCTCAGGATGCATTCTAACTCAAGAGCACGATCACGTTGTGCCTGACCAATGTTTCCATCTTGGGTAATAGCACAGTCCTAAGCGATATGGAGTGGAGTTGGCATATGAGCTGGTCTGTGGTTTTGCTTCCAACAGTTTCTACCGCACGCAGATGCTCGGTGGATACAATGTTGCGCGCTGGGGAAAACCCCAGGAATAATCCACAGCAGGCAGGCAAGCAAAGTATAAATAAGGGGGGGATTGGTTAGCTGCCTGCAACTCTTGCTTGTACCCGAATAAGGTTTTGCCTGCAACGCGGCCTTGTACTGCTTGAGGCGACGTGACATTCATGCACAAGGCACAAGTGCTGGCAGGTTTCTGCGGGCACCCACAGTGCAGCGTTGCATTCTTGAAACCGTTGCTTGACCCTTTCCCTAAAATCAGGAAGATTCGCTTACACCTCTTATGGCTTATAATAGCCGTCTCCTGGGATAACAATAGCAATACTGAGAATAATGAAAATAAAACGCATCATAGGCTGAAGAAATTAAACGCTCGGCACGTCTTTTCTTCAGCCTTACATGACTATATATCTATATATGTATACATCCATATATTTGGGTAGAAATCCATAAAAATATATATCGATATATATGCATTTCTATATATTTATATAGATATTTATCTATACACAGAAACAGATAGATAGATAGATAGATAGATTGATAGAAAGACTGTATGCAATAACCCTGGATGTCTGACAGTTGAAGCAGACTGGTGATGTCATTAAGGCTCTATTATGACACGTACAGCTTGGAAGCATAAATACTACAGCACGGCAGCCATTTATAGCCAGTCTCCATTGGAGATGGAAGTGGGCAGGAATGTACTGGCCTATCTTCCCAAGACGCCACAGCAGCCGGACAAATTGTATGTTCGACAGAATGGCTGTTTTATTCAGCCCATAAGGGTGACTACCCACTACAGTTTTTTTTTTCACTGCGAAATTCGTAGCAGTTTTTTTTCTGCAGGGGTCTATGGGAATTGTAATGTTAAAATCGAAATCACGCAAATTCGCAATTTACCGCGAAATCGCGATTTTAACATTACAAGTCCCATAGACTCCTGCAGAAAAAAAAACGCTGCGAATTTCGCAGTGAAAAAAAACTGTAGTGGGTAGTCATCCTAAGGGGGAAACGGCGGCCTACAAAATCTGATTGGTCGCTGCTGCCACCATTTATGAAAAGGTCGGCTCAGTTCTTCCATGGATAAGAATAAGGTAGGTACATAGGCAGGCAGGTAGGTTCAGTTTTTGTAGGTTGAGGAATGCTTATGGGCAAGGCCTTATGTCTGAACGCTGGCGCATGAAATGGCAGAGAGGCCCGGCCCTGTGCATTCACTGATTATTGCCGTCAGCTGCTGTCTGCTTTCAAGCATGAATCAGGGGCTTCACACTTATCAACTGGCTTTGATTGTGGGTCACGCAGGTTGGTTGCAATGCCCTAGTATAAACGATACCTGGAACACAAGCCAGTCCTCAGGATGCATTCTAACTCAAGAGCACGATCACGTTGTGCCTGACCAATGTTTCCATCTTGGGTAATAGCACAGTCCTAAGCGATATGGAGTGGAGTTGGCATATGAGCTGGTCTGTGGTTTTGCTTCCAACAGTTTCTACCGCACGCAGATGCTCGGTGGATACAATGTTGCGCGCTGGGGAAAACCCCAGGAATAATCCACAGCAGGCCGGCAAGCAAAGTATAAATAAGGGGGGGATTGGTTAGCTGCCTGCAACTCTTGCTTGTACCCGAATAAGGTTTTGCCTGCAACGCGGCCTTGTACTGCTTGAGGCGACGTGACATTCATGCACAAGGCACAAGTGCTGGCAGGTTTCTGCGGGCACCCACAGTGCAGCGTTGCATTCTTGAAACCGTTGCTTGACCCTTTCCCTAAAATCAGGAAGATTCGCTTACACCTCTTATGGCTTATAATAGCCGTCTCCTGGGATAACAATAGCAATACTGAGAATAATGAAAATAAAACGCATCATAGGCTGAAGAAATTAAACGCTCGGCACGTCTTTTCTTCAGCCTTACATGACTATATATCTATATATGTATACATCCATATATTTGGGTAGAAATCCATAAAAATATATATCGATATATATGCATTTCTATATATTTATATAGATATTTATCTATACACAGAAACAGATAGATAGATAGATAGATAGATTGATAGAAAGACTGTATGCAATAACCCTGGATGTCTGACAGTTGAAGCAGACTGGTGATGTCATTAAGGCTCTATTATGACACGTACAGCTTGGAAGCATAAATACTACAGCACGGCAGCCATTTATAGCCAGTCTCCATTGGAGATGGAAGTGGGCAGGAATGTACTGGCCTATCTTCCCAAGACGCCACAGCAGCCGGACAAATTGTATGTTCGACAGAATGGCTGTTTTATTCAGCCCATAAGGGTGACTACCCACTACAGTTTTTTTTTTTCACTGCGAAATTCGTAGCAGTTTTTTTTCTGCAGGGGTCTATGGGAATTGTAATGTTAAAATCGAAATCACGCAAATTCGCAATTTACCGCGAAATCGCGATTTTAACATTACAAGTCCCATAGACTCCTGCAGAAAAAAAAACGCTGCGAATTTCGCAGTGAAAAAAAACTGTAGTGGGTAGTCATCCTAAGGGGGAAACGGCGGCCTACAAAATCTGATTGGTCGCTGCTGCCACCATTTATGAAAAGGTCGGCTCAGTTCTTCCATGGATAAGAATAAGGTAGGTACATAGGCAGGCAGGTAGGTTCAGTTTTTGTAGGTTGAGGAATGCTTATGGGCAAGGCCTTATGTCTGAACGCTGGCGCATGAAATGGCAGAGAGGCCCGGCCCTGTGCATTCACTGATTATTGCCGTCAGCTGCTGTCTGCTTTCAAGCATGAATCAGGGGCTTCACACTTATCAACTGGCTTTGATTGTGGGTCACGCAGGTTGGTTGCAATGCCCTAGTATAAACGATACCTGGAACACAAGCCAGTCCTCAGGATGCATTCTAACTCAAGAGCACGATCACGTTGTGCCTGACCAATGTTTCCATCTTGGGTAATAGCACAGTCCTAAGCGATATGGAGTGGAGTTGGCATATGAGCTGGTCTGTGGTTTTGCTTCCAACAGTTTCTACCGCACGCAGATGCTCGGTGGATACAATGTTGCGCGCTGGGGAAAACCCCAGGAATAATCCACAGCAGGCAGGCAAGCAAAGTATAAATAAGGGGGGGATTGGTTAGCTGCCTGCAACTCTTGCTTGTACCCGAATAAGGTTTTGCCTGCAACGCGGCCTTGTACTGCTTGAGGCGACGTGACATTCATGCACAAGGCACAAGTGCTGGCAGGTTTCTGCGGGCACCCACAGTGCAGCGTTGCATTCTTGAAACCGTTGCTTGACCCTTTCCCTAAAATCAGGAAGATTCGCTTACACCTCTTATGGCTTATAATAGCCGTCTCCTGGGATAACAATAGCAATACTGAGAATAATGAAAATAAAACGCATCATAGGCTGAAGAAATTAAACGCTCGGCACGTCTTTTCTTCAGCCTTACATGACTATATATCTATATATGTATACATCCATATATTTGGGTAGAAATCCATAAAAATATATATCGATATATATGCATTTCTATATATTTATATAGATATTTATCTATACACAGAAACAGATAGATAGATAGATAGATAGATTGATAGAAAGACTGTATGCAATAACCCTGGATGTCTGACAGTTGAAGCAGACTGGTGATGTCATTAAGGCTCTATTATGACACGTACAGCTTGGAAGCATAAATACTACAGCACGGCAGCCATTTATAGCCAGTCTCCATTGGAGATGGAAGTGGGCAGGAATGTACTGGCCTATCTTCCCAAGACGCCACAGCAGCCGGACAAATTGTATGTTCGACAGAATGGCTGTTTTATTCAGCCCATAAGGGTGACTACCCACTACAGTTTTTTTTTTCACTGCGAAATTCGTAGCAGTTTTTTTTCTGCAGGGGTCTATGGGAATTGTAATGTTAAAATCGAAATCACGCAAATTCGCAATTTACCGCGAAATCGCGATTTTAACATTACAAGTCCCATAGACTCCTGCAGAAAAAAAAACGCTGCGAATTTCGCAGTGAAAAAAAACTGTAGTGGGTAGTCATCCTAAGGGGGAAACGGCGGCCTACAAAATCTGATTGGTCGCTGCTGCCACCATTTATGAAAAGGTCGGCTCAGTTCTTCCATGGATAAGAATAAGGTAGGTACATAGGCAGGCAGGTAGGTTCAGTTTTTGTAGGTTGAGGAATGCTTATGGGCAAGGCCTTATGTCTGAACGCTGGCGCATGAAATGGCAGAGAGGCCCGGCCCTGTGCATTCACTGATTATTGCCGTCAGCTGCTGTCTGCTTTCAAGCATGAATCAGGGGCTTCACACTTATCAACTGGCTTTGATTGTGGGTCACGCAGGTTGGTTGCAATGCCCTAGTATAAACGATACCTGGAACACAAGCCAGTCCTCAGGATGCATTCTAACTCAAGAGCACGATCACGTTGTGCCTGACCAATGTTTCCATCTTGGGTAATAGCACAGTCCTAAGCGATATGGAGTGGAGTTGGCATATGAGCTGGTCTGTGGTTTTGCTTCCAACAGTTTCTACCGCACGCAGATGCTCGGTGGATACAATGTTGCGCGCTGGGGAAAACCCCAGGAATAATCCACAGCAGGCAGGCAAGCAAAGTATAAATAAGGGGGGGATTGGTTAGCTGCCTGCAACTCTTGCTTGTACCCGAATAAGGTTTTGCCTGCAACGCGGCCTTGTACTGCTTGAGGCGACGTGACATTCATGCACAAGGCACAAGTGCTGGCAGGTTTCTGCGGGCACCCACAGTGCAGCGTTGCATTCTTGAAACCGTTGCTTGACCCTTTCCCTAAAATCAGGAAGATTCGCTTACACCTCTTATGGCTTATAATAGCCGTCTCCTGGGATAACAATAGCAATACTGAGAATAATGAAAATAAAACGCATCATAGGCTGAAGAAATTAAACGCTCGGCACGTCTTTTCTTCAGCCTTACATGACTATATATCTATATATGTATACATCCATATATTTGGGTAGAAATCCATAAAAATATATATCGATATATATGCATTTCTATATATTTATATAGATATTTATCTATACACAGAAACAGATAGATAGATAGATAGATAGATAGATTGATAGAAAGACTGTATGCAATAACCCTGGATGTCTGACAGTTGAAGCAGACTGGTGATGTCATTAAGGCTCTATTATGACACGTACAGCTTGGAAGCATAAATACTACAGCACGGCAGCCATTTATAGCCAGTCTCCATTGGAGATGGAAGTGGGCAGGAATGTACTGGCCTATCTTCCCAAGACGCCACAGCAGCCGGACAAATTGTATGTTCGACAGAATGGCTGTTTTATTCAGCCCATAAGGGTGACTACCCACTACAGTTTTTTTTTTTCACTGCGAAATTCGTAGCAGTTTTTTTTCTGCAGGGGTCTATGGGAATTGTAATGTTAAAATCGAAATCACGCAAATTCGCAATTTACCGCGAAATCGCGATTTTAACATTACAAGTCCCATAGACTCCTGCAGAAAAAAAAACGCTGCGAATTTCGCAGTGAAAAAAAACTGTAGTGGGTAGTCATCCTAAGGGGGAAACGGCGGCCTACAAAATCTGATTGGTCGCTGCTGCCACCATTTATGAAAAGGTCGGCTCAGTTCTTCCATGGATAAGAATAAGGTAGGTACATAGGCAGGCAGGTAGGTTCAGTTTTTGTAGGTTGAGGAATGCTTATGGGCAAGGCCTTATGTCTGAACGCTGGCGCATGAAATGGCAGAGAGGCCCGGCCCTGTGCATTCACTGATTATTGCCGTCAGCTGCTGTCTGCTTTCAAGCATGAATCAGGGGCTTCACACTTATCAACTGGCTTTGATTGTGGGTCACGCAGGTTGGTTGCAATGCCCTAGTATAAACGATACCTGGAACACAAGCCAGTCCTCAGGATGCATTCTAACTCAAGAGCACGATCACGTTGTGCCTGACCAATGTTTCCATCTTGGGTAATAGCACAGTCCTAAGCGATATGGAGTGGAGTTGGCATATGAGCTGGTCTGTGGTTTTGCTTCCAACAGTTTCTACCGCACGCAGATGCTCGGTGGATACAATGTTGCGCGCTGGGGAAAACCCCAGGAATAATCCACAGCAGGCAGGCAAGCAAAGTATAAATAAGGGGGGGATTGGTTAGCTGCCTGCAACTCTTGCTTGTACCCGAATAAGGTTTTGCCTGCAACGCGGCCTTGTACTGCTTGAGGCGACGTGACATTCATGCACAAGGCACAAGTGCTGGCAGGTTTCTGCGGGCACCCACAGTGCAGCGTTGCATTCTTGAAACCGTTGCTTGACCCTTTCCCTAAAATCAGGAAGATTCGCTTACACCTCTTATGGCTTATAATAGCCGTCTCCTGGGATAACAATAGCAATACTGAGAATAATGAAAATAAAACGCATCATAGGCTGAAGAAATTAAACGCTCGGCACGTCTTTTCTTCAGCCTTACATGACTATATATCTATATATGTATACATCCATATATTTGGGTAGAAATCCATAAAAATATATATCGATATATATGCATTTCTATATATTTATATAGATATTTATCTATACACAGAAACAGATAGATAGATAGATAGATAGATTGATAGAAAGACTGTATGCAATAACCCTGGATGTCTGACAGTTGAAGCAGACTGGTGATGTCATTAAGGCTCTATTATGACACGTACAGCTTGGAAGCATAAATACTACAGCACGGCAGCCATTTATAGCCAGTCTCCATTGGAGATGGAAGTGGGCAGGAATGTACTGGCCTATCTTCCCAAGACGCCACAGCAGCCGGACAAATTGTATGTTCGACAGAATGGCTGTTTTATTCAGCCCATAAGGGTGACTACCCACTACAGTTTTTTTTTTCACTGCGAAATTCGTAGCAGTTTTTTTTCTGCAGGGGTCTATGGGAATTGTAATGTTAAAATCGAAATCACGCAAATTCGCAATTTACCGCGAAATCGCGATTTTAACATTACAAGTCCCATAGACTCCTGCAGAAAAAAAAACGCTGCGAATTTCGCAGTGAAAAAAAACTGTAGTGGGTAGTCATCCTAAGGGGGAAACGGCGGCCTACAAAATCTGATTGGTCGCTGCTGCCACCATTTATGAAAAGGTCGGCTCAGTTCTTCCATGGATAAGAATAAGGTAGGTACATAGGCAGGCAGGTAGGTTCAGTTTTTGTAGGTTGAGGAATGCTTATGGGCAAGGCCTTATGTCTGAACGCTGGCGCATGAAATGGCAGAGAGGCCCGGCCCTGTGCATTCACTGATTATTGCCGTCAGCTGCTGTCTGCTTTCAAGCATGAATCAGGGGCTTCACACTTATCAACTGGCTTTGATTGTGGGTCACGCAGGTTGGTTGCAATGCCCTAGTATAAACGATACCTGGAACACAAGCCAGTCCTCAGGATGCATTCTAACTCAAGAGCACGATCACGTTGTGCCTGACCAATGTTTCCATCTTGGGTAATAGCACAGTCCTAAGCGATATGGAGTGGAGTTGGCATATGAGCTGGTCTGTGGTTTTGCTTCCAACAGTTTCTACCGCACGCAGATGCTCGGTGGATACAATGTTGCGCGCTGGGGAAAACCCCAGGAATAATCCACAGCAGGCAGGCAAGCAAAGTATAAATAAGGGGGGGATTGGTTAGCTGCCTGCAACTCTTGCTTGTACCCGAATAAGGTTTTGCCTGCAACGCGGCCTTGTACTGCTTGAGGCGACGTGACATTCATGCACAAGGCACAAGTGCTGGCAGGTTTCTGCGGGCACCCACAGTGCAGCGTTGCATTCTTGAAACCGTTGCTTGACCCTTTCCCTAAAATCAGGAAGATTCGCTTACACCTCTTATGGCTTATAATAGCCGTCTCCTGGGATAACAATAGCAATACTGAGAATAATGAAAATAAAACGCATCATAGGCTGAAGAAATTAAACGCTCGGCACGTCTTTTCTTCAGCCTTACATGACTATATATCTATATATGTATACATCCATATATTTGGGTAGAAATCCATAAAAATATATATCGATATATATGCATTTCTATATATTTATATAGATATTTATCTATACACAGAAACAGATAGATAGATAGATAGATAGATAGATTGATAGAAAGACTGTATGCAATAACCCTGGATGTCTGACAGTTGAAGCAGACTGGTGATGTCATTAAGGCTCTATTATGACACGTACAGCTTGGAAGCATAAATACTACAGCACGGCAGCCATTTATAGCCAGTCTCCATTGGAGATGGAAGTGGGCAGGAATGTACTGGCCTATCTTCCCAAGACGCCACAGCAGCCGGACAAATTGTATGTTCGACAGAATGGCTGTTTTATTCAGCCCATAAGGGTGACTACCCACTACAGTTTTTTTTTTTCACTGCGAAATTCGTAGCAGTTTTTTTTCTGCAGGGGTCTATGGGAATTGTAATGTTAAAATCGAAATCACGCAAATTCGCAATTTACCGCGAAATCGCGATTTTAACATTACAAGTCCCATAGACTCCTGCAGAAAAAAAAACGCTGCGAATTTCGCAGTGAAAAAAAACTGTAGTGGGTAGTCATCCTAAGGGGGAAACGGCGGCCTACAAAATCTGATTGGTCGCTGCTGCCACCATTTATGAAAAGGTCGGCTCAGTTCTTCCATGGATAAGAATAAGGTAGGTACATAGGCAGGCAGGTAGGTTCAGTTTTTGTAGGTTGAGGAATGCTTATGGGCAAGGCCTTATGTCTGAACGCTGGCGCATGAAATGGCAGAGAGGCCCGGCCCTGTGCATTCACTGATTATTGCCGTCAGCTGCTGTCTGCTTTCAAGCATGAATCAGGGGCTTCACACTTATCAACTGGCTTTGATTGTGGGTCACGCAGGTTGGTTGCAATGCCCTAGTATAAACGATACCTGGAACACAAGCCAGTCCTCAGGATGCATTCTAACTCAAGAGCACGATCACGTTGTGCCTGACCAATGTTTCCATCTTGGGTAATAGCACAGTCCTAAGCGATATGGAGTGGAGTTGGCATATGAGCTGGTCTGTGGTTTTGCTTCCAACAGTTTCTACCGCACGCAGATGCTCGGTGGATACAATGTTGCGCGCTGGGGAAAACCCCAGGAATAATCCACAGCAGGCAGGCAAGCAAAGTATAAATAAGGGGGGGATTGGTTAGCTGCCTGCAACTCTTGCTTGTACCCGAATAAGGTTTTGCCTGCAACGCGGCCTTGTACTGCTTGAGGCGACGTGACATTCATGCACAAGGCACAAGTGCTGGCAGGTTTCTGCGGGCACCCACAGTGCAGCGTTGCATTCTTGAAACCGTTGCTTGACCCTTTCCCTAAAATCAGGAAGATTCGCTTACACCTCTTATGGCTTATAATAGCCGTCTCCTGGGATAACAATAGCAATACTGAGAATAATGAAAATAAAACGCATCATAGGCTGAAGAAATTAAACGCTCGGCACGTCTTTTCTTCAGCCTTACATGACTATATATCTATATATGTATACATCCATATATTTGGGTAGAAATCCATAAAAATATATATCGATATATATGCATTTCTATATATTTATATAGATATTTATCTATACACAGAAACAGATAGATAGATAGATAGATAGATTGATAGAAAGACTGTATGCAATAACCCTGGATGTCTGACAGTTGAAGCAGACTGGTGATGTCATTAAGGCTCTATTATGACACGTACAGCTTGGAAGCATAAATACTACAGCACGGCAGCCATTTATAGCCAGTCTCCATTGGAGATGGAAGTGGGCAGGAATGTACTGGCCTATCTTCCCAAGACGCCACAGCAGCCGGACAAATTGTATGTTCGACAGAATGGCTGTTTTATTCAGCCCATAAGGGTGACTACCCACTACAGTTTTTTTTTTCACTGCGAAATTCGTAGCAGTTTTTTTTCTGCAGGGGTCTATGGGAATTGTAATGTTAAAATCGAAATCACGCAAATTCGCAATTTACCGCGAAATCGCGATTTTAACATTACAAGTCCCATAGACTCCTGCAGAAAAAAAAACGCTGCGAATTTCGCAGTGAAAAAAAACTGTAGTGGGTAGTCATCCTAAGGGGGAAACGGCGGCCTACAAAATCTGATTGGTCGCTGCTGCCACCATTTATGAAAAGGTCGGCTCAGTTCTTCCATGGATAAGAATAAGGTAGGTACATAGGCAGGCAGGTAGGTTCAGTTTTTGTAGGTTGAGGAATGCTTATGGGCAAGGCCTTATGTCTGAACGCTGGCGCATGAAATGGCAGAGAGGCCCGGCCCTGTGCATTCACTGATTATTGCCGTCAGCTGCTGTCTGCTTTCAAGCATGAATCAGGGGCTTCACACTTATCAACTGGCTTTGATTGTGGGTCACGCAGGTTGGTTGCAATGCCCTAGTATAAACGATACCTGGAACACAAGCCAGTCCTCAGGATGCATTCTAACTCAAGAGCACGATCACGTTGTGCCTGACCAATGTTTCCATCTTGGGTAATAGCACAGTCCTAAGCGATATGGAGTGGAGTTGGCATATGAGCTGGTCTGTGGTTTTGCTTCCAACAGTTTCTACCGCACGCAGATGCTCGGTGGATACAATGTTGCGCGCTGGGGAAAACCCCAGGAATAATCCACAGCAGGCAGGCAAGCAAAGTATAAATAAGGGGGGGATTGGTTAGCTGCCTGCAACTCTTGCTTGTACCCGAATAAGGTTTTGCCTGCAACGCGGCCTTGTACTGCTTGAGGCGACGTGACATTCATGCACAAGGCACAAGTGCTGGCAGGTTTCTGCGGGCACCCACAGTGCAGCGTTGCATTCTTGAAACCGTTGCTTGACCCTTTCCCTAAAATCAGGAAGATTCGCTTACACCTCTTATGGCTTATAATAGCCGTCTCCTGGGATAACAATAGCAATACTGAGAATAATGAAAATAAAACGCATCATAGGCTGAAGAAATTAAACGCTCGGCACGTCTTTTCTTCAGCCTTACATGACTATATATCTATATATGTATACATCCATATATTTGGGTAGAAATCCATAAAAATATATATCGATATATATGCATTTCTATATATTTATATAGATATTTATCTATACACAGAAACAGATAGATAGATAGATAGATAGATAGATTGATAGAAAGACTGTATGCAATAACCCTGGATGTCTGACAGTTGAAGCAGACTGGTGATGTCATTAAGGCTCTATTATGACACGTACAGCTTGGAAGCATAAATACTACAGCACGGCAGCCATTTATAGCCAGTCTCCATTGGAGATGGAAGTGGGCAGGAATGTACTGGCCTATCTTCCCAAGACGCCACAGCAGCCGGACAAATTGTATGTTCGACAGAATGGCTGTTTTATTCAGCCCATAAGGGTGACTACCCACTACAGTTTTTTTTTTTCACTGCGAAATTCGTAGCAGTTTTTTTTCTGCAGGGGTCTATGGGAATTGTAATGTTAAAATCGAAATCACGCAAATTCGCAATTTACCGCGAAATCGCGATTTTAACATTACAAGTCCCATAGACTCCTGCAGAAAAAAAAACGCTGCGAATTTCGCAGTGAAAAAAAACTGTAGTGGGTAGTCATCCTAAGGGGGAAACGGCGGCCTACAAAATCTGATTGGTCGCTGCTGCCACCATTTATGAAAAGGTCGGCTCAGTTCTTCCATGGATAAGAATAAGGTAGGTACATAGGCAGGCAGGTAGGTTCAGTTTTTGTAGGTTGAGGAATGCTTATGGGCAAGGCCTTATGTCTGAACGCTGGCGCATGAAATGGCAGAGAGGCCCGGCCCTGTGCATTCACTGATTATTGCCGTCAGCTGCTGTCTGCTTTCAAGCATGAATCAGGGGCTTCACACTTATCAACTGGCTTTGATTGTGGGTCACGCAGGTTGGTTGCAATGCCCTAGTATAAACGATACCTGGAACACAAGCCAGTCCTCAGGATGCATTCTAACTCAAGAGCACGATCACGTTGTGCCTGACCAATGTTTCCATCTTGGGTAATAGCACAGTCCTAAGCGATATGGAGTGGAGTTGGCATATGAGCTGGTCTGTGGTTTTGCTTCCAACAGTTTCTACCGCACGCAGATGCTCGGTGGATACAATGTTGCGCGCTGGGGAAAACCCCAGGAATAATCCACAGCAGGCAGGCAAGCAAAGTATAAATAAGGGGGGGATTGGTTAGCTGCCTGCAACTCTTGCTTGTACCCGAATAAGGTTTTGCCTGCAACGCGGCCTTGTACTGCTTGAGGCGACGTGACATTCATGCACAAGGCACAAGTGCTGGCAGGTTTCTGCGGGCACCCACAGTGCAGCGTTGCATTCTTGAAACCGTTGCTTGACCCTTTCCCTAAAATCAGGAAGATTCGCTTACACCTCTTATGGCTTATAATAGCCGTCTCCTGGGATAACAATAGCAATACTGAGAATAATGAAAATAAAACGCATCATAGGCTGAAGAAATTAAACGCTCGGCACGTCTTTTCTTCAGCCTTACATGACTATATATCTATATATGTATACATCCATATATTTGGGTAGAAATCCATAAAAATATATATCGATATATATGCATTTCTATATATTTATATAGATATTTATCTATACACAGAAACAGATAGATAGATAGATAGATAGATTGATAGAAAGACTGTATGCAATAACCCTGGATGTCTGACAGTTGAAGCAGACTGGTGATGTCATTAAGGCTCTATTATGACACGTACAGCTTGGAAGCATAAATACTACAGCACGGCAGCCATTTATAGCCAGTCTCCATTGGAGATGGAAGTGGGCAGGAATGTACTGGCCTATCTTCCCAAGACGCCACAGCAGCCGGACAAATTGTATGTTCGACAGAATGGCTGTTTTATTCAGCCCATAAGGGTGACTACCCACTACAGTTTTTTTTTTCACTGCGAAATTCGTAGCAGTTTTTTTTCTGCAGGGGTCTATGGGAATTGTAATGTTAAAATCGAAATCACGCAAATTCGCAATTTACCGCGAAATCGCGATTTTAACATTACAAGTCCCATAGACTCCTGCAGAAAAAAAAACGCTGCGAATTTCGCAGTGAAAAAAAACTGTAGTGGGTAGTCATCCTAAGGGGGAAACGGCGGCCTACAAAATCTGATTGGTCGCTGCTGCCACCATTTATGAAAAGGTCGGCTCAGTTCTTCCATGGATAAGAATAAGGTAGGTACATAGGCAGGCAGGTAGGTTCAGTTTTTGTAGGTTGAGGAATGCTTATGGGCAAGGCCTTATGTCTGAACGCTGGCGCATGAAATGGCAGAGAGGCCCGGCCCTGTGCATTCACTGATTATTGCCGTCAGCTGCTGTCTGCTTTCAAGCATGAATCAGGGGCTTCACACTTATCAACTGGCTTTGATTGTGGGTCACGCAGGTTGGTTGCAATGCCCTAGTATAAACGATACCTGGAACACAAGCCAGTCCTCAGGATGCATTCTAACTCAAGAGCACGATCACGTTGTGCCTGACCAATGTTTCCATCTTGGGTAATAGCACAGTCCTAAGCGATATGGAGTGGAGTTGGCATATGAGCTGGTCTGTGGTTTTGCTTCCAACAGTTTCTACCGCACGCAGATGCTCGGTGGATACAATGTTGCGCGCTGGGGAAAACCCCAGGAATAATCCACAGCAGGCAGGCAAGCAAAGTATAAATAAGGGGGGGATTGGTTAGCTGCCTGCAACTCTTGCTTGTACCCGAATAAGGTTTTGCCTGCAACGCGGCCTTGTACTGCTTGAGGCGACGTGACATTCATGCACAAGGCACAAGTGCTGGCAGGTTTCTGCGGGCACCCACAGTGCAGCGTTGCATTCTTGAAACCGTTGCTTGACCCTTTCCCTAAAATCAGGAAGATTCGCTTACACCTCTTATGGCTTATAATAGCCGTCTCCTGGGATAACAATAGCAATACTGAGAATAATGAAAATAAAACGCATCATAGGCTGAAGAAATTAAACGCTCGGCACGTCTTTTCTTCAGCCTTACATGACTATATATCTATATATGTATACATCCATATATTTGGGTAGAAATCCATAAAAATATATATCGATATATATGCATTTCTATATATTTATATAGATATTTATCTATACACAGAAACAGATAGATAGATAGATAGATAGATAGATAGATTGATAGAAAGACTGTATGCAATAACCCTGGATGTCTGACAGTTGAAGCAGACTGGTGATGTCATTAAGGCTCTATTATGACACGTACAGCTTGGAAGCATAAATACTACAGCACGGCAGCCATTTATAGCCAGTCTCCATTGGAGATGGAAGTGGGCAGGAATGTACTGGCCTATCTTCCCAAGACGCCACAGCAGCCGGACAAATTGTATGTTCGACAGAATGGCTGTTTTATTCAGCCCATAAGGGTGACTACCCACTACAGTTTTTTTTTTCACTGCGAAATTCGTAGCAGTTTTTTTTCTGCAGGGGTCTATGGGAATTGTAATGTTAAAATCGAAATCACGCAAATTCGCAATTTACCGCGAAATCGCGATTTTAACATTACAAGTCCCATAGACTCCTGCAGAAAAAAAAACGCTGCGAATTTCGCAGTGAAAAAAAACTGTAGTGGGTAGTCATCCTAAGGGGGAAACGGCGGCCTACAAAATCTGATTGGTCGCTGCTGCCACCATTTATGAAAAGGTCGGCTCAGTTCTTCCATGGATAAGAATAAGGTAGGTACATAGGCAGGCAGGTAGGTTCAGTTTTTGTAGGTTGAGGAATGCTTATGGGCAAGGCCTTATGTCTGAACGCTGGCGCATGAAATGGCAGAGAGGCCCGGCCCTGTGCATTCACTGATTATTGCCGTCAGCTGTCTGCTTTCAAGCATGAATCAGGGGCTTCACACTTATCAACTGGCTTTGATTGTGGGTCACGCAGGTTGGTTGCAATGCCCTAGTATAAACGATACCTGGAACACAAGCCAGTCCTCAGGATGCATTCTAACTCAAGAGCACGATCACGTTGTGCCTGACCAATGTTTCCATCTTGGGTAATAGCACAGTCCTAAGCGATATGGAGTGGAGTTGGCATATGAGCTGGTCTGTGGTTTTGCTTCCAACAGTTTCTACCGCACGCAGATGCTCGGTGGATACAATGTTGCGCGCTGGGGAAAACCCCAGGAATAATCCACAGCAGGCAGGCAAGCAAAGTATAAATAAGGGGGGGATTGGTTAGCTGCCTGCAACTCTTGCTTGTACCCGAATAAGGTTTTGCCTGCAACGCGGCCTTGTACTGCTTGAGGCGACGTGACATTCATGCACAAGGCACAAGTGCTGGCAGGTTTCTGCGGGCACCCACAGTGCAGCGTTGCATTCTTGAAACCGTTGCTTGACCCTTTCCCTAAAATCAGGAAGATTCGCTTACACCTCTTATGGCTTATAATAGCCGTCTCCTGGGATAACAATAGCAATACTGAGAATAATGAAAATAAAACGCATCATAGGCTGAAGAAATTAAACGCTCGGCACGTCTTTTCTTCAGCCTTACATGACTATATATCTATATATGTATACATCCATATATTTGGGTAGAAATCCATAAAAATATATATCGATATATATGCATTTCTATATATTTATATAGATATTTATCTATACACAGAAACAGATAGATAGATAGATAGATAGAAAGACTGTATGCAATAACCCTGGATGTCTGACAGTTGAAGCAGACTGGTGATGTCATTAAGGCTCTATTATGACACGTACAGCTTGGAAGCATAAATACTACAGCACGGCAGCCATTTATAGCCAGTCTCCATTGGAGATGGAAGTGGGCAGGAATGTACTGGCCTATCTTCCCAAGACGCCACAGCAGCCGGACAAATTGTATGTTCGACAGAATGGCTGTTTTATTCAGCCCATAAGGGTGACTACCCACTACAGTTTTTTTTTTTCACTGCGAAATTCGTAGCAGTTTTTTTTCTGCAGGGGTCTATGGGAATTGTAATGTTAAAATCGAAATCACGCAAATTCGCAATTTACCGCGAAATCGCGATTTTAACATTACAAGTCCCATAGACTCCTGCAGAAAAAAAAACGCTGCGAATTTCGCAGTGAAAAAAAACTGTAGTGGGTAGTCATCCTAAGGGGGAAACGGCGGCCTACAAAATCTGATTGGTCGCTGCTGCCACCATTTATGAAAAGGTCGGCTCAGTTCTTCCATGGATAAGAATAAGGTAGGTACATAGGCAGGCAGGTAGGTTCAGTTTTTGTAGGTTGAGGAATGCTTATGGGCAAGGCCTTATGTCTGAACGCTGGCGCATGAAATGGCAGAGAGGCCCGGCCCTGTGCATTCACTGATTATTGCCGTCAGCTGCTGTCTGCTTTCAAGCATGAATCAGGGGCTTCACACTTATCAACTGGCTTTGATTGTGGGTCACGCAGGTTGGTTGCAATGCCCTAGTATAAACGATACCTGGAACACAAGCCAGTCCTCAGGATGCATTCTAACTCAAGAGCACGATCACGTTGTGCCTGACCAATGTTTCCATCTTGGGTAATAGCACAGTCCTAAGCGATATGGAGTGGAGTTGGCATATGAGCTGGTCTGTGGTTTTGCTTCCAACAGTTTCTACCGCACGCAGATGCTCGGTGGATACAATGTTGCGCGCTGGGGAAAACCCCAGGAATAATCCACAGCAGGCAGGCAAGCAAAGTATAAATAAGGGGGGGATTGGTTAGCTGCCTGCAACTCTTGCTTGTACCCGAATAAGGTTTTGCCTGCAACGCGGCCTTGTACTGCTTGAGGCGACGTGACATTCATGCACAAGGCACAAGTGCTGGCAGGTTTCTGCGGGCACCCACAGTGCAGCGTTGCATTCTTGAAACCGTTGCTTGACCCTTTCCCTAAAATCAGGAAGATTCGCTTACACCTCTTATGGCTTATAATAGCCGTCTCCTGGGATAACAATAGCAATACTGAGAATAATGAAAATAAAACGCATCATAGGCTGAAGAAATTAAACGCTCGGCACGTCTTTTCTTCAGCCTTACATGACTATATATCTATATATGTATACATCCATATATTTGGGTAGAAATCCATAAAAATATATATCGATATATATGCATTTCTATATATTTATATAGATATTTATCTATACACAGAAACAGATAGATAGATAGATAGATAGATTGATAGAAAGACTGTATGCAATAACCCTGGATGTCTGACAGTTGAAGCAGACTGGTGATGTCATTAAGGCTCTATTATGACACGTACAGCTTGGAAGCATAAATACTACAGCACGGCAGCCATTTATAGCCAGTCTCCATTGGAGATGGAAGTGGGCAGGAATGTACTGGCCTATCTTCCCAAGACGCCACAGCAGCCGGACAAATTGTATGTTCGACAGAATGGCTGTTTTATTCAGCCCATAAGGGTGACTACCCACTACAGTTTTTTTTTTTCACTGCGAAATTCGTAGCAGTTTTTTTTCTGCAGGGGTCTATGGGAATTGTAATGTTAAAATCGAAATCACGCAAATTCGCAATTTACCGCGAAATCGCGATTTTAACATTACAAGTCCCATAGACTCCTGCAGAAAAAAAAACGCTGCGAATTTCGCAGTGAAAAAAAACTGTAGTGGGTAGTCATCCTAAGGGGGAAACGGCGGCCTACAAAATCTGATTGGTCGCTGCTGCCACCATTTATGAAAAGGTCGGCTCAGTTCTTCCATGGATAAGAATAAGGTAGGTACATAGGCAGGCAGGTAGGTTCAGTTTTTGTAGGTTGAGGAATGCTTATGGGCAAGGCCTTATGTCTGAACGCTGGCGCATGAAATGGCAGAGAGGCCCGGCCCTGTGCATTCACTGATTATTGCCGTCAGCTGCTGTCTGCTTTCAAGCATGAATCAGGGGCTTCACACTTATCAACTGGCTTTGATTGTGGGTCACGCAGGTTGGTTGCAATGCCCTAGTATAAACGATACCTGGAACACAAGCCAGTCCTCAGGATGCATTCTAACTCAAGAGCACGATCACGTTGTGCCTGACCAATGTTTCCATCTTGGGTAATAGCACAGTCCTAAGCGATATGGAGTGGAGTTGGCATATGAGCTGGTCTGTGGTTTTGCTTCCAACAGTTTCTACCGCACGCAGATGCTCGGTGGATACAATGTTGCGCGCTGGGGAAAACCCCAGGAATAATCCACAGCAGGCCGGCAAGCAAAGTATAAATAAGGGGGGGATTGGTTAGCTGCCTGCAACTCTTGCTTGTACCCGAATAAGGTTTTGCCTGCAACGCGGCCTTGTACTGCTTGAGGCGACGTGACATTCATGCACAAGGCACAAGTGCTGGCAGGTTTCTGCGGGCACCCACAGTGCAGCGTTGCATTCTTGAAACCGTTGCTTGACCCTTTCCCTAAAATCAGGAAGATTCGCTTACACCTCTTATGGCTTATAATAGCCGTCTCCTGGGATAACAATAGCAATACTGAGAATAATGAAAATAAAACGCATCATAGGCTGAAGAAATTAAACGCTCGGCACGTCTTTTCTTCAGCCTTACATGACTATATATCTATATATGTATACATCCATATATTTGGGTAGAAATCCATAAAAATATATATCGATATATATGCATTTCTATATATTTATATAGATATTTATCTATAATACACAGAAACAGATAGATAGATAGATAGATAGATTGATAGAAAGACTGTATGCAATAACCCTGGATGTCTGACAGTTGAAGCAGACTGGTGATGTCATTAAGGCTCTATTATGACACGTACAGCTTGGAAGCATAAATACTACAGCACGGCAGCCATTTATAGCCAGTCTCCATTGGAGATGGAAGTGGGCAGGAATGTACTGGCCTATCTTCCCAAGACGCCACAGCAGCCGGACAAATTGTATGTTCGACAGAATGGCTGTTTTATTCAGCCCATAAGGGTGACTACCCACTACAGTTTTTTTTTTTCACTGCGAAATTCGTAGCAGTTTTTTTTCTGCAGGGGTCTATGGGAATTGTAATGTTAAAATCGAAATCACGCAAATTCGCAATTTACCGCGAAATCGCGATTTTAACATTACAAGTCCCATAGACTCCTGCAGAAAAAAAAACGCTGCGAATTTCGCAGTGAAAAAAAACTGTAGTGGGTAGTCATCCTAAGGGGGAAACGGCGGCCTACAAAATCTGATTGGTCGCTGCTGCCACCATTTATGAAAAGGTCGGCTCAGTTCTTCCATGGATAAGAATAAGGTAGGTACATAGGCAGGCAGGTAGGTTCAGTTTTTGTAGGTTGAGGAATGCTTATGGGCAAGGCCTTATGTCTGAACGCTGGCGCATGAAATGGCAGAGAGGCCCGGCCCTGTGCATTCACTGATTATTGCCGTCAGCTGCTGTCTGCTTTCAAGCATGAATCAGGGGCTTCACACTTATCAACTGGCTTTGATTGTGGGTCACGCAGGTTGGTTGCAATGCCCTAGTATAAACGATACCTGGAACACAAGCCAGTCCTCAGGATGCATTCTAACTCAAGAGCACGATCACGTTGTGCCTGACCAATGTTTCCATCTTGGGTAATAGCACAGTCCTAAGCGATATGGAGTGGAGTTGGCATATGAGCTGGTCTGTGGTTTTGCTTCCAACAGTTTCTACCGCACGCAGATGCTCGGTGGATACAATGTTGCGCGCTGGGGAAAACCCCAGGAATAATCCACAGCAGGCAGGCAAGCAAAGTATAAATAAGGGGGGGATTGGTTAGCTGCCTGCAACTCTTGCTTGTACCCGAATAAGGTTTTGCCTGCAACGCGGCCTTGTACTGCTTGAGACGACGTGACATTCATGCACAAGGCACAAGTGCTGGCAGGTTTCTGCGGGCACCCACAGTGCAGCGTTGCATTCTTGAAACCGTTGCTTGACCCTTTCCCTAAAATCAGGAAGATTCGCTTACACCTCTTATGGCTTATAATAGCCGTCTCCTGGGATAACAATAGCAATACTGAGAATAATGAAAATAAAACGCATCATAGGCTGAAGAAATTAAACGCTCGGCACGTCTTTTCTTCAGCCTTACATGACTATATATCTATATATGTATACATCCATATATTTGGGTAGAAATCCATAAAAATATATATCGATATATATGCATTTCTATATATTTATATAGATATTTATCTATACACAGAAACAGATAGATAGATAGATAGATAGATTGATAGAAAGACTGTATGCAATAACCCTGGATGTCTGACAGTTGAAGCAGACTGGTGATGTCATTAAGGCTCTATTATGACACGTACAGCTTGGAAGCATAAATACTACAGCACGGCAGCCATTTATAGCCAGTCTCCATTGGAGATGGAAGTGGGCAGGAATGTACTGGCCTATCTTCCCAAGACGCCACAGCAGCCGGACAAATTGTATGTTCGACAGAATGGCTGTTTTATTCAGCCCATAAGGGTG
This sequence comes from Eleutherodactylus coqui, assembly GCF_035609145.1. Lineage (NCBI taxonomy): Eukaryota > Metazoa > Chordata > Amphibia > Anura > Eleutherodactylidae > Eleutherodactylus > Eleutherodactylus coqui. The sequence continues at coordinate 35,306 of NW_027102240.1, forward strand.
ACTACCCACTACAGTTTTTTTTTTCACTGCGAAATTCGTAGCAGTTTTTTTTCTGCAGGGGTCTATGGGAATTGTAATGTTAAAATCGAAATCACGCAAATTCGCAATTTACCGCGAAATCGCGATTTTAACATTACAAGTCCCATAGACTCCTGCAGAAAAAAAAACGCTGCGAATTTCGCAGTGAAAAAAAACTGTAGTGGGTAGTCATCCTAAGGGGGAAACGGCGGCCTACAAAATCTGATTGGTCGCTGCTGCCACCATTTATGAAAAGGTCGGCTCAGTTCTTCCATGGATAAGAATAAGGTAGGTACATAGGCAGGCAGGTAGGTTCAGTTTTTGTAGGTTGAGGAATGCTTATGGGCAAGGCCTTATGTCTGAACGCTGGCGCATGAAATGGCAGAGAGGCCCGGCCCTGTGCATTCACTGATTATTGCCGTCAGCTGCTGTCTGCTTTCAAGCATGAATCAGGGGCTTCACACTTATCAACTGGCTTTGATTGTGGGTCACGCAGGTTGGTTGCAATGCCCTAGTATAAACGATACCTGGAACACAAGCCAGTCCTCAGGATGCATTCTAACTCAAGAGCACGATCACGTTGTGCCTGACCAATGTTTCCATCTTGGGTAATAGCACAGTCCTAAGCGATATGGAGTGGAGTTGGCATATGAGCTGGTCTGTGGTTTTGCTTCCAACAGTTTCTACCGCACGCAGATGCTCGGTGGATACAATGTTGCGCGCTGGGGAAAACCCCAGGAATAATCCACAGCAGGCAGGCAAGCAAAGTATAAATAAGGGGGGGATTGGTTAGCTGCCTGCAACTCTTGCTTGTACCCGAATAAGGTTTTGCCTGCAACGCGGCCTTGTACTGCTTGAGGCGACGTGACATTCATGCACAAGGCACAAGTGCTGGCAGGTTTCTGCGGGCACCCACAGTGCAGCGTTGCATTCTTGAAACCGTTGCTTGACCCTTTCCCTAAAATCAGGAAGATTCGCTTACACCTCTTATGGCTTATAATAGCCGTCTCCTGGGATAACAATAGCAATACTGAGAATAATGAAAATAAAACGCATCATAGGCTGAAGAAATTAAACGCTCGGCACGTCTTTTCTTCAGCCTTACATGACTATATATCTATATATGTATACATCCATATATTTGGGTAGAAATCCATAAAAATATATATCGATATATATGCATTTCTATATATTTATATAGATATTTATCTATACACAGAAACAGATAGATAGATAGATAGATAGATTGATAGAAAGACTGTATGCAATAACCCTGGATGTCTGACAGTTGAAGCAGACTGGTGATGTCATTAAGGCTCTATTATGACACGTACAGCTTGGAAGCATAAATACTACAGCACGGCAGCCATTTATAGCCAGTCTCCATTGGAGATGGAAGTGGGCAGGAATGTACTGGCCTATCTTCCCAAGACGCCACAGCAGCCGGACAAATTGTATGTTCGACAGAATGGCTGTTTTATTCAGCCCATAAGGGTGACTACCCACTACAGTTTTTTTTTTTCACTGCGAAATTCGTAGCAGTTTTTTTTCTGCAGGGGTCTATGGGAATTGTAATGTTAAAATCGAAATCACGCAAATTCGCAATTTACCGCGAAATCGCGATTTTAACATTACAAGTCCCATAGACTCCTGCAGAAAAAAAAACGCTGCGAATTTCGCAGTGAAAAAAAACTGTAGTGGGTAGTCATCCTAAGGGGGAAACGGCGGCCTACAAAATCTGATTGGTCGCTGCTGCCACCATTTATGAAAAGGTCGGCTCAGTTCTTCCATGGATAAGAATAAGGTAGGTACATAGGCAGGCAGGTAGGTTCAGTTTTTGTAGGTTGAGGAATGCTTATGGGCAAGGCCTTATGTCTGAACGCTGGCGCATGAAATGGCAGAGAGGCCCGGCCCTGTGCATTCACTGATTATTGCCGTCAGCTGCTGTCTGCTTTCAAGCATGAATCAGGGGCTTCACACTTATCAACTGGCTTTGATTGTGGGTCACGCAGGTTGGTTGCAATGCCCTAGTATAAACGATACCTGGAACACAAGCCAGTCCTCAGGATGCATTCTAACTCAAGAGCACGATCACGTTGTGCCTGACCAATGTTTCCATCTTGGGTAATAGCACAGTCCTAAGCGATATGGAGTGGAGTTGGCATATGAGCTGGTCTGTGGTTTTGCTTCCAACAGTTTCTACCGCACGCAGATGCTCGGTGGATACAATGTTGCGCGCTGGGGAAAACCCCAGGAATAATCCACAGCAGGCAGGCAAGCAAAGTATAAATAAGGGGGGGATTGGTTAGCTGCCTGCAACTCTTGCTTGTACCCGAATAAGGTTTTGCCTGCAACGCGGCCTTGTACTGCTTGAGGCGACGTGACATTCATGCACAAGGCACAAGTGCTGGCAGGTTTCTGCGGGCACCCACAGTGCAGCGTTGCATTCTTGAAACCGTTGCTTGACCCTTTCCCTAAAATCAGGAAGATTCGCTTACACCTCTTATGGCTTATAATAGCCGTCTCCTGGGATAACAATAGCAATACTGAGAATAATGAAAATAAAACGCATCATAGGCTGAAGAAATTAAACGCTCGGCACGTCTTTTCTTCAGCCTTACATGACTATATATCTATATATGTATACATCCATATATTTGGGTAGAAATCCATAAAAATATATATCGATATATATGCATTTCTATATATTTATATAGATATTTATCTATACACAGAAACAGATAGATAGATAGATAGATAGATTGATAGAAAGACTGTATGCAATAACCCTGGATGTCTGACAGTTGAAGCAGACTGGTGATGTCATTAAGGCTCTATTATGACACGTACAGCTTGGAAGCATAAATACTACAGCACGGCAGCCATTTATAGCCAGTCTCCATTGGAGATGGAAGTGGGCAGGAATGTACTGGCCTATCTTCCCAAGACGCCACAGCAGCCGGACAAATTGTATGTTCGACAGAATGGCTGTTTTATTCAGCCCATAAGGGTGACTACCCACTACAGTTTTTTTTTTCACTGCGAAATTCGTAGCAGTTTTTTTTCTGCAGGGGTCTATGGGAATTGTAATGTTAAAATCGAAATCACGCAAATTCGCAATTTACCGCGAAATCGCGATTTTAACATTACAAGTCCCATAGACTCCTGCAGAAAAAAAAACGCTGCGAATTTCGCAGTGAAAAAAAACTGTAGTGGGTAGTCATCCTAAGGGGGAAACGGCGGCCTACAAAATCTGATTGGTCGCTGCTGCCACCATTTATGAAAAGGTCGGCTCAGTTCTTCCATGGATAAGAATAAGGTAGGTACATAGGCAGGCAGGTAGGTTCAGTTTTTGTAGGTTGAGGAATGCTTATGGGCAAGGCCTTATGTCTGAACGCTGGCGCATGAAATGGCAGAGAGGCCCGGCCCTGTGCATTCACTGATTATTGCCGTCAGCTGCTGTCTGCTTTCAAGCATGAATCAGGGGCTTCACACTTATCAACTGGCTTTGATTGTGGGTCACGCAGGTTGGTTGCAATGCCCTAGTATAAACGATACCTGGAACACAAGCCAGTCCTCAGGATGCATTCTAACTCAAGAGCACGATCACGTTGTGCCTGACCAATGTTTCCATCTTGGGTAATAGCACAGTCCTAAGCGATATGGAGTGGAGTTGGCATATGAGCTGGTCTGTGGTTTTGCTTCCAACAGTTTCTACCGCACGCAGATGCTCGGTGGATACAATGTTGCGCGCTGGGGAAAACCCCAGGAATAATCCACAGCAGGCAGGCAAGCAAAGTATAAATAAGGGGGGGATTGGTTAGCTGCCTGCAACTCTTGCTTGTACCCGAATAAGGTTTTGCCTGCAACGCGGCCTTGTACTGCTTGAGACGACGTGACATTCATGCACAAGGCACAAGTGCTGGCAGGTTTCTGCGGGCACCCACAGTGCAGCGTTGCATTCTTGAAACCGTTGCTTGACCCTTTCCCTAAAATCAGGAAGATTCGCTTACACCTCTTATGGCTTATAATAGCCGTCTCCTGGGATAACAATAGCAATACTGAGAATAATGAAAATAAAACGCATCATAGGCTGAAGAAATTAAACGCTCGGCACGTCTTTTCTTCAGCCTTACATGACTATATATCTATATATGTATACATCCATATATTTGGGTAGAAATCCATAAAAATATATATCGATATATATGCATTTCTATATATTTATATAGATATTTATCTATACACAGAAACAGATAGATAGATAGATAGATAGATTGATAGAAAGACTGTATGCAATAACCCTGGATGTCTGACAGTTGAAGCAGACTGGTGATGTCATTAAGGCTCTATTATGACACGTACAGCTTGGAAGCATAAATACTACAGCACGGCAGCCATTTATAGCCAGTCTCCATTGGAGATGGAAGTGGGCAGGAATGTACTGGCCTATCTTCCCAAGACGCCACAGCAGCCGGACAAATTGTATGTTCGACAGAATGGCTGTTTTATTCAGCCCATAAGGGTGACTACCCACTACAGTTTTTTTTTTTCACTGCGAAATTCGTAGCAGTTTTTTTTCTGCAGGGGTCTATGGGAATTGTAATGTTAAAATCGAAATCACGCAAATTCGCAATTTACCGCGAAATCGCGATTTTAACATTACAAGTCCCATAGACTCCTGCAGAAAAAAAAAACGCTGCGAATTTCGCAGTGAAAAAAAACTGTAGTGGGTAGTCATCCTAAGGGGGAAACGGCGGCCTACAAAATCTGATTGGTCGCTGCTGCCACCATTTATGAAAAGGTCGGCTCAGTTCTTCCATGGATAAGAATAAGGTAGGTACATAGGCAGGCAGGTAGGTTCAGTTTTTGTAGGTTGAGGAATGCTTATGGGCAAGGCCTTATGTCTGAACGCTGGCGCATGAAATGGCAGAGAGGCCCGGCCCTGTGCATTCACTGATTATTGCCGTCAGCTGCTGTCTGCTTTCAAGCATGAATCAGGGGCTTCACACTTATCAACTGGCTTTGATTGTGGGTCACGCAGGTTGGTTGCAATGCCCTAGTATAAACGATACCTGGAACACAAGCCAGTCCTCAGGATGCATTCTAACTCAAGAGCACGATCACGTTGTGCCTGACCAATGTTTCCATCTTGGGTAATAGCACAGTCCTAAGCGATATGGAGTGGAGTTGGCATATGAGCTGGTCTGTGGTTTTGCTTCCAACAGTTTCTACCGCACGCAGATGCTCGGTGGATACAATGTTGCGCGCTGGGGAAAACCCCAGGAATAATCCACAGCAGGCAGGCAAGCAAAGTATAAATAAGGGGGGGATTGGTTAGCTGCCTGCAACTCTTGCTTGTACCCGAATAAGGTTTTGCCTGCAACGCGGCCTTGTACTGCTTGAGGCGACGTGACATTCATGCACAAGGCACAAGTGCTGGCAGGTTTCTGCGGGCACCCACAGTGCAGCGTTGCATTCTTGAAACCGTTGCTTGACCCTTTCCCTAAAATCAGGAAGATTCGCTTACACCTCTTATGGCTTATAATAGCCGTCTCCTGGGATAACAATAGCAATACTGAGAATAATGAAAATAAAACGCATCATAGGCTGAAGAAATTAAACGCTCGGCACGTCTTTTCTTCAGCCTTACATGACTATATATCTATATATGTATACATCCATATATTTGGGTAGAAATCCATAAAAATATATATCGATATATATGCATTTCTATATATTTATATAGATATTTATCTATACACAGAAACAGATAGATAGATAGATAGATAGATTGATAGAAAGACTGTATGCAATAACCCTGGATGTCTGACAGTTGAAGCAGACTGGTGATGTCATTAAGGCTCTATTATGACACGTACAGCTTGGAAGCATAAATACTACAGCACGGCAGCCATTTATAGCCAGTCTCCATTGGAGATGGAAGTGGGCAGGAATGTACTGGCCTATCTTCCCAAGACGCCACAGCAGCCGGACAAATTGTATGTTCGACAGAATGGCTGTTTTATTCAGCCCATAAGGGTGACTACCCACTACAGTTTTTTTTTTCACTGCGAAATTCGTAGCAGTTTTTTTTCTGCAGGGGTCTATGGGAATTGTAATGTTAAAATCGAAATCACGCAAATTCGCAATTTACCGCGAAATCGCGATTTTAACATTACAAGTCCCATAGACTCCTGCAGAAAAAAAAACGCTGCGAATTTCGCAGTGAAAAAAAACTGTAGTGGGTAGTCATCCTAAGGGGGAAACGGCGGCCTACAAAATCTGATTGGTCGCTGCTGCCACCATTTATGAAAAGGTCGGCTCAGTTCTTCCATGGATAAGAATAAGGTAGGTACATAGGCAGGCAGGTAGGTTCAGTTTTTGTAGGTTGAGGAATGCTTATGGGCAAGGCCTTATGTCTGAACGCTGGCGCATGAAATGGCAGAGAGGCCCGGCCCTGTGCATTCACTGATTATTGCCGTCAGCTGCTGTCTGCTTTCAAGCATGAATCAGGGGCTTCACACTTATCAACTGGCTTTGATTGTGGGTCACGCAGGTTGGTTGCAATGCCCTAGTATAAACGATACCTGGAACACAAGCCAGTCCTCAGGATGCATTCTAACTCAAGAGCACGATCACGTTGTGCCTGACCAATGTTTCCATCTTGGGTAATAGCACAGTCCTAAGCGATATGGAGTGGAGTTGGCATATGAGCTGGTCTGTGGTTTTGCTTCCAACAGTTTCTACCGCACGCAGATGCTCGGTGGATACAATGTTGCGCGCTGGGGAAAACCCCAGGAATAATCCACAGCAGGCAGGCAAGCAAAGTATAAATAAGGGGGGGATTGGTTAGCTGCCTGCAACTCTTGCTTGTACCCGAATAAGGTTTTGCCTGCAACGCGGCCTTGTACTGCTTGAGACGACGTGACATTCATGCACAAGGCACAAGTGCTGGCAGGTTTCTGCGGGCACCCACAGTGCAGCGTTGCATTCTTGAAACCGTTGCTTGACCCTTTCCCTAAAATCAGGAAGATTCGCTTACACCTCTTATGGCTTATAATAGCCGTCTCCTGGGATAACAATAGCAATACTGAGAATAATGAAAATAAAACGCATCATAGGCTGAAGAAATTAAACGCTCGGCACGTCTTTTCTTCAGCCTTACATGACTATATATCTATATATGTATACATCCATATATTTGGGTAGAAATCCATAAAAATATATATCGATATATATGCATTTCTATATATTTATATAGATATTTATCTATACACAGAAACAGATAGATAGATAGATAGATAGATTGATAGAAAGACTGTATGCAATAACCCTGGATGTCTGACAGTTGAAGCAGACTGGTGATGTCATTAAGGCTCTATTATGACACGTACAGCTTGGAAGCATAAATACTACAGCACGGCAGCCATTTATAGCCAGTCTCCATTGGAGATGGAAGTGGGCAGGAATGTACTGGCCTATCTTCCCAAGACGCCACAGCAGCCGGACAAATTGTATGTTCGACAGAATGGCTGTTTTATTCAGCCCATAAGGGTGACTACCCACTACAGTTTTTTTTTTTCACTGCGAAATTCGTAGCAGTTTTTTTTCTGCAGGGGTCTATGGGAATTGTAATGTTAAAATCGAAATCACGCAAATTCGCAATTTACCGCGAAATCGCGATTTTAACATTACAAGTCCCATAGACTCCTGCAGAAAAAAAAACGCTGCGAATTTCGCAGTGAAAAAAAACTGTAGTGGGTAGTCATCCTAAGGGGGAAACGGCGGCCTACAAAATCTGATTGGTCGCTGCTGCCACCATTTATGAAAAGGTCGGCTCAGTTCTTCCATGGATAAGAATAAGGTAGGTACATAGGCAGGCAGGTAGGTTCAGTTTTTGTAGGTTGAGGAATGCTTATGGGCAAGGCCTTATGTCTGAACGCTGGCGCATGAAATGGCAGAGAGGCCCGGCCCTGTGCATTCACTGATTATTGCCGTCAGCTGCTGTCTGCTTTCAAGCATGAATCAGGGGCTTCACACTTATCAACTGGCTTTGATTGTGGGTCACGCAGGTTGGTTGCAATGCCCTAGTATAAACGATACCTGGAACACAAGCCAGTCCTCAGGATGCATTCTAACTCAAGAGCACGATCACGTTGTGCCTGACCAATGTTTCCATCTTGGGTAATAGCACAGTCCTAAGCGATATGGAGTGGAGTTGGCATATGAGCTGGTCTGTGGTTTTGCTTCCAACAGTTTCTACCGCACGCAGATGCTCGGTGGATACAATGTTGCGCGCTGGGGAAAACCCCAGGAATAATCCACAGCAGGCAGGCAAGCAAAGTATAAATAAGGGGGGGATTGGTTAGCTGCCTGCAACTCTTGCTTGTACCCGAATAAGGTTTTGCCTGCAACGCGGCCTTGTACTGCTTGAGGCGACGTGACATTCATGCACAAGGCACAAGTGCTGGCAGGTTTCTGCGGGCACCCACAGTGCAGCGTTGCATTCTTGAAACCGTTGCTTGACCCTTTCCCTAAAATCAGGAAGATTCGCTTACACCTCTTATGGCTTATAATAGCCGTCTCCTGGGATAACAATAGCAATACTGAGAATAATGAAAATAAAACGCATCATAGGCTGAAGAAATTAAACGCTCGGCACGTCTTTTCTTCAGCCTTACATGACTATATATCTATATATGTATACATCCATATATTTGGGTAGAAATCCATAAAAATATATATCGATATATATGCATTTCTATATATTTATATAGATATTTATCTATACACAGAAACAGATAGATAGATAGATAGATAGATTGATAGAAAGACTGTATGCAATAACCCTGGATGTCTGACAGTTGAAGCAGACTGGTGATGTCATTAAGGCTCTATTATGACACGTACAGCTTGGAAGCATAAATACTACAGCACGGCAGCCATTTATAGCCAGTCTCCATTGGAGATGGAAGTGGGCAGGAATGTACTGGCCTATCTTCCCAAGACGCCACAGCAGCCGGACAAATTGTATGTTCGACAGAATGGCTGTTTTATTCAGCCCATAAGGGTGACTACCCACTACAGTTTTTTTTTTCACTGCGAAATTCGTAGCAGTTTTTTTTCTGCAGGGGTCTATGGGAATTGTAATGTTAAAATCGAAATCACGCAAATTCGCAATTTACCGCGAAATCGCGATTTTAACATTACAAGTCCCATAGACTCCTGCAGAAAAAAAAACGCTGCGAATTTCGCAGTGAAAAAAAACTGTAGTGGGTAGTCATCCTAAGGGGGAAACGGCGGCCTACAAAATCTGATTGGTCGCTGCTGCCACCATTTATGAAAAGGTCGGCTCAGTTCTTCCATGGATAAGAATAAGGTAGGTACATAGGCAGGCAGGTAGGTTCAGTTTTTGTAGGTTGAGGAATGCTTATGGGCAAGGCCTTATGTCTGAACGCTGGCGCATGAAATGGCAGAGAGGCCCGGCCCTGTGCATTCACTGATTATTGCCGTCAGCTGCTGTCTGCTTTCAAGCATGAATCAGGGGCTTCACACTTATCAACTGGCTTTGATTGTGGGTCACGCAGGTTGGTTGCAATGCCCTAGTATAAACGATACCTGGAACACAAGCCAGTCCTCAGGATGCATTCTAACTCAAGAGCACGATCACGTTGTGCCTGACCAATGTTTCCATCTTGGGTAATAGCACAGTCCTAAGCGATATGGAGTGGAGTTGGCATATGAGCTGGTCTGTGGTTTTGCTTCCAACAGTTTCTACCGCACGCAGATGCTCGGTGGATACAATGTTGCGCGCTGGGGAAAACCCCAGGAATAATCCACAGCAGGCAGGCAAGCAAAGTATAAATAAGGGGGGGATTGGTTAGCTGCCTGCAACTCTTGCTTGTACCCGAATAAGGTTTTGCCTGCAACGCGGCCTTGTACTGCTTGAGACGACGTGACATTCATGCACAAGGCACAAGTGCTGGCAGGTTTCTGCGGGCACCCACAGTGCAGCGTTGCATTCTTGAAACCGTTGCTTGACCCTTTCCCTAAAATCAGGAAGATTCGCTTACACCTCTTATGGCTTATAATAGCCGTCTCCTGGGATAACAATAGCAATACTGAGAATAATGAAAATAAAACGCATCATAGGCTGAAGAAATTAAACGCTCGGCACGTCTTTTCTTCAGCCTTACATGACTATATATCTATATATGTATACATCCATATATTTGGGTAGAAATCCATAAAAATATATATCGATATATATGCATTTCTATATATTTATATAGATATTTATCTATACACAGAAACAGATAGATAGATAGATAGATAGATTGATAGAAAGACTGTATGCAATAACCCTGGATGTCTGACAGTTGAAGCAGACTGGTGATGTCATTAAGGCTCTATTATGACACGTACAGCTTGGAAGCATAAATACTACAGCACGGCAGCCATTTATAGCCAGTCTCCATTGGAGATGGAAGTGGGCAGGAATGTACTGGCCTATCTTCCCAAGACGCCACAGCAGCCGGACAAATTGTATGTTCGACAGAATGGCTGTTTTATTCAGCCCATAAGGGTGACTACCCACTACAGTTTTTTTTTTTCACTGCGAAATTCGTAGCAGTTTTTTTTCTGCAGGGGTCTATGGGAATTGTAATGTTAAAATCGAAATCACGCAAATTCGCAATTTACCGCGAAATCGCGATTTTAACATTACAAGTCCCATAGACTCCTGCAGAAAAAAAAACGCTGCGAATTTCGCAGTGAAAAAAAACTGTAGTGGGTAGTCATCCTAAGGGGGAAACGGCGGCCTACAAAATCTGATTGGTCGCTGCTGCCACCATTTATGAAAAGGTCGGCTCAGTTCTTCCATGGATAAGAATAAGGTAGGTACATAGGCAGGCAGGTAGGTTCAGTTTTTGTAGGTTGAGGAATGCTTATGGGCAAGGCCTTATGTCTGAACGCTGGCGCATGAAATGGCAGAGAGGCCCGGCCCTGTGCATTCACTGATTATTGCCGTCAGCTGCTGTCTGCTTTCAAGCATGAATCAGGGGCTTCACACTTATCAACTGGCTTTGATTGTGGGTCACGCAGGTTGGTTGCAATGCCCTAGTATAAACGATACCTGGAACACAAGCCAGTCCTCAGGATGCATTCTAACTCAAGAGCACGATCACGTTGTGCCTGACCAATGTTTCCATCTTGGGTAATAGCACAGTCCTAAGCGATATGGAGTGGAGTTGGCATATGAGCTGGTCTGTGGTTTTGCTTCCAACAGTTTCTACCGCACGCAGATGCTCGGTGGATACAATGTTGCGCGCTGGGGAAAACCCCAGGAATAATCCACAGCAGGCAGGCAAGCAAAGTATAAATAAGGGGGGGATTGGTTAGCTGCCTGCAACTCTTGCTTGTACCCGAATAAGGTTTTGCCTGCAACGCGGCCTTGTACTGCTTGAGACGACGTGACATTCATGCACAAGGCACAAGTGCTGGCAGGTTTCTGCGGGCACCCACAGTGCAGCGTTGCATTCTTGAAACCGTTGCTTGACCCTTTCCCTAAAATCAGGAAGATTCGCTTACACCTCTTATGGCTTATAATAGCCGTCTCCTGGGATAACAATAGCAATACTGAGAATAATGAAAATAAAACGCATCATAGGCTGAAGAAATTAAACGCTCGGCACGTCTTTTCTTCAGCCTTACATGACTATATATCTATATATGTATACATCCATATATTTGGGTAGAAATCCATAAAAATATATATCGATATATATGCATTTCTATATATTTATATAGATATTTATCTATACACAGAAACAGATAGATAGATAGATAGATAGATTGATAGAAAGACTGTATGCAATAACCCTGGATGTCTGACAGTTGAAGCAGACTGGTGATGTCATTAAGGCTCTATTATGACACGTACAGCTTGGAAGCATAAATACTACAGCACGGCAGCCATTTATAGCCAGTCTCCATTGGAGATGGAAGTGGGCAGGAATGTACTGGCCTATCTTCCCAAGACGCCACAGCAGCCGGACAAATTGTATGTTCGACAGAATGGCTGTTTTATTCAGCCCATAAGGGTGACTACCCACTACAGTTTTTTTTTTTCACTGCGAAATTCGTAGCAGTTTTTTTTCTGCAGGGGTCTATGGGAATTGTAATGTTAAAATCGAAATCACGCAAATTCGCAATTTACCGCGAAATCGCGATTTTAACATTACAAGTCCCATAGACTCCTGCAGAAAAAAAAACGCTGCGAATTTCGCAGTGAAAAAAAACTGTAGTGGGTAGTCATCCTAAGGGGGAAACGGCGGCCTACAAAATCTGATTGGTCGCTGCTGCCACCATTTATGAAAAGGTCGGCTCAGTTCTTCCATGGATAAGAATAAGGTAGGTACATAGGCAGGCAGGTAGGTTCAGTTTTTGTAGGTTGAGGAATGCTTATGGGCAAGGCCTTATGTCTGAACGCTGGCGCATGAAATGGCAGAGAGGCCCGGCCCTGTGCATTCACTGATTATTGCCGTCAGCTGCTGTCTGCTTTCAAGCATGAATCAGGGGCTTCACACTTATCAACTGGCTTTGATTGTGGGTCACGCAGGTTGGTTGCAATGCCCTAGTATAAACGATACCTGGAACACAAGCCAGTCCTCAGGATGCATTCTAACTCAAGAGCACGATCACGTTGTGCCTGACCAATGTTTCCATCTTGGGTAATAGCACAGTCCTAAGCGATATGGAGTGGAGTTGGCATATGAGCTGGTCTGTGGTTTTGCTTCCAACAGTTTCTACCGCACGCAGATGCTCGGTGGATACAATGTTGCGCGCTGGGGAAAACCCCAGGAATAATCCACAGCAGGCCGGCAAGCAAAGTATAAATAAGGGGGGGATTGGTTAGCTGCCTGCAACTCTTGCTTGTACCCGAATAAGGTTTTGCCTGCAACGCGGCCTTGTACTGCTTGAGGCGACGTGACATTCATGCACAAGGCACAAGTGCTGGCAGGTTTCTGCGGGCACCCACAGTGCAGCGTTGCATTCTTGAAACCGTTGCTTGACCCTTTCCCTAAAATCAGGAAGATTCGCTTACACCTCTTATGGCTTATAATAGCCGTCTCCTGGGATAACAATAGCAATACTGAGAATAATGAAAATAAAACGCATCATAGGCTGAAGAAATTAAACGCTCGGCACGTCTTTTCTTCAGCCTTACATGACTATATATCTATATATGTATACATCCATATATTTGGGTAGAAATCCATAAAAATATATATCGATATATATGCATTTCTATATATTTATATAGATATTTATCTATACACAGAAACAGATAGATAGATAGATAGATAGATTGATAGAAAGACTGTATGCAATAACCCTGGATGTCTGACAGTTGAAGCAGACTGGTGATGTCATTAAGGCTCTATTATGACACGTACAGCTTGGAAGCATAAATACTACAGCACGGCAGCCATTTATAGCCAGTCTCCATTGGAGATGGAAGTGGGCAGGAATGTACTGGCCTATCTTCCCAAGACGCCACAGCAGCCGGACAAATTGTATGTTCGACAGAATGGCTGTTTTATTCAGCCCATAAGGGTGACTACCCACTACAGTTTTTTTTTTAACTGCGAAATTCGTAGCAGTTTTTTTTCTGCAGGGGTCTATGGGAATTGTAATGTTAAAATCGAAATCACGCAAATTCGCAATTTACCGCGAAATCGCGATTTTAACATTACAAGTCCCATAGACTCCTGCAGAAAAAAAAACGCTGCGAATTTCGCAGTGAAAAAAAACTGTAGTGGGTAGTCATCCTAAGGGGGAAACGGCGGCCTACAAAATCTGATTGGTCGCTGCTGCCACCATTTATGAAAAGGTCGGCTCAGTTCTTCCATGGATAAGAATAAGGTAGGTACATAGGCAGGCAGGTAGGTTCAGTTTTTGTAGGTTGAGGAATGCTTATGGGCAAGGCCTTATGTCTGAACGCTGGCGCATGAAATGGCAGAGAGGCCCGGCCCTGTGCATTCACTGATTATTGCCGTCAGCTGCTGTCTGCTTTCAAGCATGAATCAGGGGCTTCACACTTATCAACTGGCTTTGATTGTGGGTCACGCAGGTTGGTTGCAATGCCCTAGTATAAACGATACCTGGAACACAAGCCAGTCCTCAGGATGCATTCTAACTCAAGAGCACGATCACGTTGTGCCTGACCAATGTTTCCATCTTGGGTAATAGCACAGTCCTAAGCGATATGGAGTGGAGTTGGCATATGAGCTGGTCTGTGGTTTTGCTTCCAACAGTTTCTACCGCACGCAGATGCTCGGTGGATACAATGTTGCGCGCTGGGGAAAACCCCAGGAATAATCCACAGCAGGCAGGCAAGCAAAGTATAAATAAGGGGGGGATTGGTTAGCTGCCTGCAACTCTTGCTTGTACCCGAATAAGGTTTTGCCTGCAACGCGGCCTTGTACTGCTTGAGACGACGTGACATTCATGCACAAGGCACAAGTGCTGGCAGGTTTCTGCGGGCACCCACAGTGCAGCGTTGCATTCTTGAAACCGTTGCTTGACCCTTTCCCTAAAATCGGGAAGATTCGCTTACACCTCTTATGGCTTATAATAGCCGTCTCCTGGGATAACAATAGCAATACTGAGAATAATGAAAATAAAACGCATCATAGGCTGAAGAAATTAAACGCTCGGCACGTCTTTTCTTCAGCCTTACATGACTATATATCTATATATGTATACATCCATATATTTGGGTAGAAATCCATAAAAATATATATCGATATATATGCATTTCTATATATTTATATAGATATTTATCTATACACAGAAACAGATAGATAGATAGATAGATAGATTGATAGAAAGACTGTATGCAATAACCCTGGATGTCTGACAGTTGAAGCAGACTGGTGATGTCATTAAGGCTCTATTATGACACGTACAGCTTGGAAGCATAAATACTACAGCACGGCAGCCATTTATAGCCAGTCTCCATTGGAGATGGAAGTGGGCAGGAATGTACTGGCCTATCTTCCCAAGACGCCACAGCAGCCGGACAAATTGTATGTTCGACAGAATGGCTGTTTTATTCAGCCCATAAGGGTGACTACCCACTACAGTTTTTTTTTTTCACTGCGAAATTCGTCGCAGTTTTTTTTCTGCAGGGGTCTATGGGAATTGTAATGTTAAAATCGAAATCACGCAAATTCGCAATTTACCGCGAAATCGCGATTTTAACATTACAAGTCCCATAGACTCCTGCAGAAAAAAAAACGCTGCGAATTTCGCAGTGAAAAAAAACTGTAGTGGGTAGTCATCCTAAGGGGGAAACGGCGGCCTACAAAATCTGATTGGTCGCTGCTGCCACCATTTATGAAAAGGTCGGCTCAGTTCTTCCATGGATAAGAATAAGGTAGGTACATAGGCAGGCAGGTAGGTTCAGTTTTTGTAGGTTGAGGAATGCTTATGGGCAAGGCCTTATGTCTGAACGCTGGCGCATGAAATGGCAGAGAGGCCCGGCCCTGTGCATTCACTGATTATTGCCGTCAGCTGCTGTCTGCTTTCAAGCATGAATCAGGGGCTTCACACTTATCAACTGGCTTTGATTGTGGGTCACGCAGGTTGGTTGCAATGCCCTAGTATAAACGATACCTGGAACACAAGCCAGTCCTCAGGATGCATTCTAACTCAAGAGCACGATCACGTTGTGCCTGACCAATGTTTCCATCTTGGGTAATAGCACAGTCCTAAGCGATATGGAGTGGAGTTGGCATATGAGCTGGTCTGTGGTTTTGCTTCCAACAGTTTCTACCGCACGCAGATGCTCGGTGGATACAATGTTGCGCGCTGGGGAAAACCCCAGGAATAATCCACAGCAGGCAGGCAAGCAAAGTATAAATAAGGGGGGGATTGGTTAGCTGCCTGCAACTCTTGCTTGTACCCGAATAAGGTTTTGCCTGCAACGCGGCCTTGTACTGCTTGAGACGACGTGACATTCATGCACAAGGCACAAGTGCTGGCAGGTTTCTGCGGGCACCCACAGTGCAGCGTTGCATTCTTGAAACCGTTGCTTGACCCTTTCCCTAAAATCGGGAAGATTCGCTTACACCTCTTATGGCTTATAATAGCCGTCTCCTGGGATAACAATAGCAATACTGAGAATAATGAAAATAAAACGCATCATAGGCTGAAGAAATTAAACGCTCGGCACGTCTTTTCTTCAGCCTTACATGACTATATATCTATATATGTATACATCCATATATTTGGGTAGAAATCCATAAAAATATATATCGATATATATGCATTTCTATATATTTATATAGATATTTATCTATACACAGAAACAGATAGATAGATAGATAGATAGATTGATAGAAAGACTGTATGCAATAACCCTGGATGTCTGACAGTTGAAGCAGACTGGTGATGTCATTAAGGCTCTATTATGACACGTACAGCTTGGAAGCATAAATACTACAGCACGGCAGCCATTTATAGCCAGTCTCCATTGGAGATGGAAGTGGGCAGGAATGTACTGGCCTATCTTCCCAAGACGCCACAGCAGCCGGACAAATTGTATGTTCGACAGAATGGCTGTTTTATTCAGCCCATAAGGGTGACTACCCACTACAGTTTTTTTTTTTCACTGCGAAATTCGTAGCAGTTTTTTTTCTGCAGGGGTCTATGGGAATTGTAATGTTAAAATCGAAATCACGCAAATTCGCAATTTACCGCGAAATCGCGATTTTAACATTACAAGTCCCATAGACTCCTGCAGAAAAAAAAACGCTGCGAATTTCGCAGTGAAAAAAAACTGTAGTGGGTAGTCATCCTAAGGGGGAAACGGCGGCCTACAAAATCTGATTGGTCGCTGCTGCCACCATTTATGAAAAGGTCGGCTCAGTTCTTCCATGGATAAGAATAAGGTAGGTACATAGGCAGGCAGGTAGGTTCAGTTTTTGTAGGTTGAGGAATGCTTATGGGCAAGGCCTTATGTCTGAACGCTGGCGCATGAAATGGCAGAGAGGCCCGGCCCTGTGCATTCACTGATTATTGCCGTCAGCTGCTGTCTGCTTTCAAGCATGAATCAGGGGCTTCACACTTATCAACTGGCTTTGATTGTGGGTCACGCAGGTTGGTTGCAATGCCCTAGTATAAACGATACCTGGAACACAAGCCAGTCCTCAGGATGCATTCTAACTCAAGAGCACGATCACGTTGTGCCTGACCAATGTTTCCATCTTGGGTAATAGCACAGTCCTAAGCGATATGGAGTGGAGTTGGCATATGAGCTGGTCTGTGGTTTTGCTTCCAACAGTTTCTACCGCACGCAGATGCTCGGTGGATACAATGTTGCGCGCTGGGGAAAACCCCAGGAATAATCCACAGCAGGCCGGCAAGCAAAGTATAAATAAGGGGGGGATTGGTTAGCTGCCTGCAACTCTTGCTTGTACCCGAATAAGGTTTTGCCTGCAACGCGGCCTTGTACTGCTTGAGGCGACGTGACATTCATGCACAAGGCACAAGTGCTGGCAGGTTTCTGCGGGCACCCACAGTGCAGCGTTGCATTCTTGAAACCGTTGCTTGACCCTTTCCCTAAAATCAGGAAGATTCGCTTACACCTCTTATGGCTTATAATAGCCGTCTCCTGGGATAACAATAGCAATACTGAGAATAATGAAAATAAAACGCATCATAGGCTGAAGAAATTAAACGCTCGGCACGTCTTTTCTTCAGCCTTACATGACTATATATCTATATATGTATACATCCATATATTTGGGTAGAAATCCATAAAAATATATATCGATATATATGCATTTCTATATATTTATATAGATATTTATCTATACACAGAAACAGATAGATAGATAGATAGATAGATTGATAGAAAGACTGTATGCAATAACCCTGGATGTCTGACAGTTGAAGCAGACTGGTGATGTCATTAAGGCTCTATTATGACACGTACAGCTTGGAAGCATAAATACTACAGCACGGCAGCCATTTATAGCCAGTCTCCATTGGAGATGGAAGTGGGCAGGAATGTACTGGCCTATCTTCCCAAGACGCCACAGCAGCCGGACAAATTGTATGTTCGACAGAATGGCTGTTTTATTCAGCCCATAAGGGTGACTACCCACTACAGTTTTTTTTTTAACTGCGAAATTCGTAGCAGTTTTTTTTCTGCAGGGGTCTATGGGAATTGTAATGTTAAAATCGAAATCACGCAAATTCGCAATTTACCGCGAAATCGCGATTTTAACATTACAAGTCCCATAGACTCCTGCAGAAAAAAAAACGCTGCGAATTTCGCAGTGAAAAAAAACTGTAGTGGGTAGTCATCCTAAGGGGGAAACGGCGGCCTACAAAATCTGATTGGTCGCTGCTGCCACCATTTATGAAAAGGTCGGCTCAGTTCTTCCATGGATAAGAATAAGGTAGGTACATAGGCAGGCAGGTAGGTTCAGTTTTTGTAGGTTGAGGAATGCTTATGGGCAAGGCCTTATGTCTGAACGCTGGCGCATGAAATGGCAGAGAGGCCCGGCCCTGTGCATTCACTGATTATTGCCGTCAGCTGCTGTCTGCTTTCAAGCATGAATCAGGGGCTTCACACTTATCAACTGGCTTTGATTGTGGGTCACGCAGGTTGGTTGCAATGCCCTAGTATAAACGATACCTGGAACACAAGCCAGTCCTCAGGATGCATTCTAACTCAAGAGCACGATCACGTTGTGCCTGACCAATGTTTCCATCTTGGGTAATAGCACAGTCCTAAGCGATATGGAGTGGAGTTGGCATATGAGCTGGTCTGTGGTTTTGCTTCCAACAGTTTCTACCGCACGCAGATGCTCGGTGGATACAATGTTGCGCGCTGGGGAAAACCCCAGGAATAATCCACAGCAGGCCGGCAAGCAAAGTATAAATAAGGGGGGGATTGGTTAGCTGCCTGCAACTCTTGCTTGTACCCGAATAAGGTTTTGCCTGCAACGCGGCCTTGTACTGCTTGAGGCGACGTGACATTCATGCACAAGGCACAAGTGCTGGCAGGTTTCTGCGGGCACCCACAGTGCAGCGTTGCATTCTTGAAACCGTTGCTTGACCCTTTCCCTAAAATCAGGAAGATTCGCTTACACCTCTTATGGCTTATAATAGCCGTCTCCTGGGATAACAATAGCAATACTGAGAATAATGAAAATAAAACGCATCATAGGCTGAAGAAATTAAACGCTCGGCACGTCTTTTCTTCAGCCTTACATGACTATATATCTATATATGTATACATCCATATATTTGGGTAGAAATCCATAAAAATATATATCGATATATATGCATTTCTATATATTTATATAGATATTTATCTATACACAGAAACAGATAGATAGATAGATAGATTGATAGAAAGACTGTATGCAATAACCCTGGATGTCTGACAGTTGAAGCAGACTGGTGATGTCATTAAGGCTCTATTATGACACGTACAGCTTGGAAGCATAAATACTACAGCACGGCAGCCATTTATAGCCAGTCTCCATTGGAGATGGAAGTGGGCAGGAATGTACTGGCCTATCTTCCCAAGACGCCACAGCAGCCGGACAAATTGTATGTTCGACAGAATGGCTGTTTTATTCAGCCCATAAGGGTGACTACCCACTACAGTTTTTTTTTTTCACTGCGAAATTCGTAGCAGTTTTTTTTCTGCAGGGGTCTATGGGAATTGTAATGTTAAAATCGAAATCACGCAAATTCGCAATTTACCGCGAAATCGCGATTTTAACATTACAAGTCCCATAGACTCCTGCAGAAAAAAAAACGCTGCGAATTTCGCAGTGAAAAAAAACTGTAGTGGGTAGTCATCCTAAGGGGGAAACGGCGGCCTACAAAATCTGATTGGTCGCTGCTGCCACCATTTATGAAAAGGTCGGCTCAGTTCTTCCATGGATAAGAATAAGGTAGGTACATAGGCAGGCAGGTAGGTTCAGTTTTTGTAGGTTGAGGAATGCTTATGGGCAAGGCCTTATGTCTGAACGCTGGCGCATGAAATGGCAGAGAGGCCCGGCCCTGTGCATTCACTGATTATTGCCGTCAGCTGCTGTCTGCTTTCAAGCATGAATCAGGGGCTTCACACTTATCAACTGGCTTTGATTGTGGGTCACGCAGGTTGGTTGCAATGCCCTAGTATAAACGATACCTGGAACACAAGCCAGTCCTCAGGATGCATTCTAACTCAAGAGCACGATCACGTTGTGCCTGACCAATGTTTCCATCTTGGGTAATAGCACAGTCCTAAGCGATATGGAGTGGAGTTGGCATATGAGCTGGTCTGTGGTTTTGCTTCCAACAGTTTCTACCGCACGCAGATGCTCGGTGGATACAATGTTGCGCGCTGGGGAAAACCCCAGGAATAATCCACAGCAGGCAGGCAAGCAAAGTATAAATAAGGGGGGGATTGGTTAGCTGCCTGCAACTCTTGCTTGTACCCGAATAAGGTTTTGCCTGCAACGCGGCCTTGTACTGCTTGAGACGACGTGACATTCATGCACAAGGCACAAGTGCTGGCAGGTTTCTGCGGGCACCCACAGTGCAGCGTTGCATTCTTGAAACCGTTGCTTGACCCTTTCCCTAAAATCAGGAAGATTCGCTTACACCTCTTATGGCTTATAATAGCCGTCTCCTGGGATAACAATAGCAATACTGAGAATAATGAAAATAAAACGCATCATAGGCTGAAGAAATTAAACGCTCGGCACGTCTTTTCTTCAGCCTTACATGACTATATATCTATATATGTATACATCCATATATTTGGGTAGAAATCCATAAAAATATATATCGATATATATGCATTTCTATATATTTATATAGATATTTATCTATACACAGAAACAGATAGATAGATAGATAGATAGATTGATAGAAAGACTGTATGCAATAACCCTGGATGTCTGACAGTTGAAGCAGACTGGTGATGTCATTAAGGCTCTATTATGACACGTACAGCTTGGAAGCATAAATACTACAGCACGGCAGCCATTTATAGCCAGTCTCCATTGGAGATGGAAGTGGGCAGGAATGTACTGGCCTATCTTCCCAAGACGCCACAGCAGCCGGACAAATTGTATGTTCGACAGAATGGCTGTTTTATTCAGCCCATAAGGGTGACTACCCACTACAGTTTTTTTTTTTCACTGCGAAATTCGTAGCAGTTTTTTTTCTGCAGGGGTCTATGGGAATTGTAATGTTAAAATCGAAATCACGCAAATTCGCAATTTACCGCGAAATCGCGATTTTAACATTACAAGTCCCATAGACTCCTGCAGAAAAAAAAACGCTGCGAATTTCGCAGTGAAAAAAAACTGTAGTGGGTAGTCATCCTAAGGGGGAAACGGCGGCCTACAAAATCTGATTGGTCGCTGCTGCCACCATTTATGAAAAGGTCGGCTCAGTTCTTCCATGGATAAGAATAAGGTAGGTACATAGGCAGGCAGGTAGGTTCAGTTTTTGTAGGTTGAGGAATGCTTATGGGCAAGGCCTTATGTCTGAACGCTGGCGCATGAAATGGCAGAGAGGCCCGGCCCTGTGCATTCACTGATTATTGCCGTCAGCTGCTGTCTGCTTTCAAGCATGAATCAGGGGCTTCACACTTATCAACTGGCTTTGATTGTGGGTCACGCAGGTTGGTTGCAATGCCCTAGTATAAACGATACCTGGAACACAAGCCAGTCCTCAGGATGCATTCTAACTCAAGAGCACGATCACGTTGTGCCTGACCAATGTTTCCATCTTGGGTAATAGCACAGTCCTAAGCGATATGGAGTGGAGTTGGCATATGAGCTGGTCTGTGGTTTTGCTTCCAACAGTTTCTACCGCACGCAGATGCTCGGTGGATACAATGTTGCGCGCTGGGGAAAACCCCAGGAATAATCCACAGCAGGCCGGCAAGCAAAGTATAAATAAGGGGGGGATTGGTTAGCTGCCTGCAACTCTTGCTTGTACCCGAATAAGGTTTTGCCTGCAACGCGGCCTTGTACTGCTTGAGGCGACGTGACATTCATGCACAAGGCACAAGTGCTGGCAGGTTTCTGCGGGCACCCACAGTGCAGCGTTGCATTCTTGAAACCGTTGCTTGACCCTTTCCCTAAAATCAGGAAGATTCGCTTACACCTCTTATGGCTTATAATAGCCGTCTCCTGGGATAACAATAGCAATACTGAGAATAATGAAAATAAAACGCATCATAGGCTGAAGAAATTAAACGCTCGGCACGTCTTTTCTTCAGCCTTACATGACTATATATCTATATATGTATACATCCATATATTTGGGTAGAAATCCATAAAAATATATATCGATATATATGCATTTCTATATATTTATATAGATATTTATCTATACACAGAAACAGATAGATAGATAGATAGATAGATTGATAGAAAGACTGTATGCAATAACCCTGGATGTCTGACAGTTGAAGCAGACTGGTGATGTCATTAAGGCTCTATTATGACACGTACAGCTTGGAAGCATAAATACTACAGCACGGCAGCCATTTATAGCCAGTCTCCATTGGAGATGGAAGTGGGCAGGAATGTACTGGCCTATCTTCCCAAGACGCCACAGCAGCCGGACAAATTGTATGTTCGACAGAATGGCTGTTTTATTCAGCCCATAAGGGTGACTACCCACTACAGTTTTTTTTTTCACTGCGAAATTCGTAGCAGTTTTTTTTCTGCAGGGGTCTATGGGAATTGTAATGTTAAAATCGAAATCACGCAAATTCGCAATTTACCGCGAAATCGCGATTTTAACATTACAAGTCCCATAGACTCCTGCAGAAAAAAAAACGCTGCGAATTTCGCAGTGAAAAAAAACTGTAGTGGGTAGTCATCCTAAGGGGGAAACGGCGGCCTACAAAATCTGATTGGTCGCTGCTGCCACCATTTATGAAAAGGTCGGCTCAGTTCTTCCATGGATAAGAATAAGGTAGGTACATAGGCAGGCAGGTAGGTTCAGTTTTTGTAGGTTGAGGAATGCTTATGGGCAAGGCCTTATGTCTGAACGCTGGCGCATGAAATGGCAGAGAGGCCCGGCCCTGTGCATTCACTGATTATTGCCGTCAGCTGCTGTCTGCTTTCAAGCATGAATCAGGGGCTTCACACTTATCAACTGGCTTTGATTGTGGGTCACGCAGGTTGGTTGCAATGCCCTAGTATAAACGATACCTGGAACACAAGCCAGTCCTCAGGATGCATTCTAACTCAAGAGCACGATCACGTTGTGCCTGACCAATGTTTCCATCTTGGGTAATAGCACAGTCCTAAGCGATATGGAGTGGAGTTGGCATATGAGCTGGTCTGTGGTTTTGCTTCCAACAGTTTCTACCGCACGCAGATGCTCGGTGGATACAATGTTGCGCGCTGGGGAAAACCCCAGGAATAATCCACAGCAGGCAGGCAAGCAAAGTATAAATAAGGGGGGGATTGGTTAGCTGCCTGCAACTCTTGCTTGTACCCGAATAAGGTTTTGCCTGCAACGCGGCCTTGTACTGCTTGAGACGACGTGACATTCATGCACAAGGCACAAGTGCTGGCAGGTTTCTGCGGGCACCCACAGTGCAGCGTTGCATTCTTGAAACCGTTGCTTGACCCTTTCCCTAAAATCAGGAAGATTCGCTTACACCTCTTATGGCTTATAATAGCCGTCTCCTGGGATAACAATAGCAATACTGAGAATAATGAAAATAAAACGCATCATAGGCTGAAGAAATTAAACGCTCGGCACGTCTTTTCTTCAGCCTTACATGACTATATATCTATATATGTATACATCCATATATTTGGGTAGAAATCCATAAAAATATATATCGATATATATGCATTTCTATATATTTATATAGATATTTATCTATACACAGAAACAGATAGATAGATAGATAGATTGATAGAAAGACTGTATGCAATAACCCTGGATGTCTGACAGTTGAAGCAGACTGGTGATGTCATTAAGGCTCTATTATGACACGTACAGCTTGGAAGCATAAATACTACAGCACGGCAGCCATTTATAGCCAGTCTCCATTGGAGATGGAAGTGGGCAGGAATGTACTGGCCTATCTTCCCAAGACGCCACAGCAGCCGGACAAATTGTATGTTCGACAGAATGGCTGTTTTATTCAGCCCATAAGGGTGACTACCCACTACAGTTTTTTTTTTAACTGCGAAATTCGTAGCAGTTTTTTTTCTGCAGGGGTCTATGGGAATTGTAATGTTAAAATCGAAATCACGCAAATTCGCAATTTACCGCGAAATCGCGATTTTAACATTACAAGTCCCATAGACTCCTGCAGAAAAAAAAACGCTGCGAATTTCGCAGTGAAAAAAAACTGTAGTGGGTAGTCATCCTAAGGGGGAAACGGCGGCCTACAAAATCTGATTGGTCGCTGCTGCCACCATTTATGAAAAGGTCGGCTCAGTTCTTCCATGGATAAGAATAAGGTAGGTACATAGGCAGGCAGGTAGGTTCAGTTTTTGTAGGTTGAGGAATGCTTATGGGCAAGGCCTTATGTCTGAACGCTGGCGCATGAAATGGCAGAGAGGCCCGGCCCTGTGCATTCACTGATTATTGCCGTCAGCTGCTGTCTGCTTTCAAGCATGAATCAGGGGCTTCACACTTATCAACTGGCTTTGATTGTGGGTCACGCAGGTTGGTTGCAATGCCCTAGTATAAACGATACCTGGAACACAAGCCAGTCCTCAGGATGCATTCTAACTCAAGAGCACGATCACGTTGTGCCTGACCAATGTTTCCATCTTGGGTAATAGCACAGTCCTAAGCGATATGGAGTGGAGTTGGCATATGAGCTGGTCTGTGGTTTTGCTTCCAACAGTTTCTACCGCACGCAGATGCTCGGTGGATACAATGTTGCGCGCTGGGGAAAACCCCAGGAATAATCCACAGCAGGCCGGCAAGCAAAGTATAAATAAGGGGGGGATTGGTTAGCTGCCTGCAACTCTTGCTTGTACCCGAATAAGGTTTTGCCTGCAACGCGGCCTTGTACTGCTTGAGGCGACGTGACATTCATGCACAAGGCACAAGTGCTGGCAGGTTTCTGCGGGCACCCACAGTGCAGCGTTGCATTCTTGAAACCGTTGCTTGACCCTTTCCCTAAAATCAGGAAGATTCGCTTACACCTCTTATGGCTTATAATAGCCGTCTCCTGGGATAACAATAGCAATACTGAGAATAATGAAAATAAAACGCATCATAGGCTGAAGAAATTAAACGCTCGGCACGTCTTTTCTTCAGCCTTACATGACTATATATCTATATATGTATACATCCATATATTTGGGTAGAAATCCATAAAAATATATATCGATATATATGCATTTCTATATATTTATATAGATATTTATCTATACACAGAAACAGATAGATAGATAGATAGATAGATTGATAGAAAGACTGTATGCAATAACCCTGGATGTCTGACAGTTGAAGCAGACTGGTGATGTCATTAAGGCTCTATTATGACACGTACAGCTTGGAAGCATAAATACTACAGCACGGCAGCCATTTATAGCCAGTCTCCATTGGAGATGGAAGTGGGCAGGAATGTACTGGCCTATCTTCCCAAGACGCCACAGCAGCCGGACAAATTGTATGTTCGACAGAATGGCTGTTTTATTCAGCCCATAAGGGTGACTACCCACTACAGTTTTTTTTTTTCACTGCGAAATTCGTAGCAGTTTTTTTTCTGCAGGGGTCTATGGGAATTGTAATGTTAAAATCGAAATCACGCAAATTCGCAATTTACCGCGAAATCGCGATTTTAACATTACAAGTCCCATAGACTCCTGCAGAAAAAAAAACGCTGCGAATTTCGCAGTGAAAAAAAACTGTAGTGGGTAGTCATCCTAAGGGGGAAACGGCGGCCTACAAAATCTGATTGGTCGCTGCTGCCACCATTTATGAAAAGGTCGGCTCAGTTCTTCCATGGATAAGAATAAGGTAGGTACATAGGCAGGCAGGTAGGTTCAGTTTTTGTAGGTTGAGGAATGCTTATGGGCAAGGCCTTATGTCTGAACGCTGGCGCATGAAATGGCAGAGAGGCCCGGCCCTGTGCATTCACTGATTATTGCCGTCAGCTGCTGTCTGCTTTCAAGCATGAATCAGGGGCTTCACACTTATCAACTGGCTTTGATTGTGGGTCACGCAGGTTGGTTGCAATGCCCTAGTATAAACGATACCTGGAACACAAGCCAGTCCTCAGGATGCATTCTAACTCAAGAGCACGATCACGTTGTGCCTGACCAATGTTTCCATCTTGGGTAATAGCACAGTCCTAAGCGATATGGAGTGGAGTTGGCATATGAGCTGGTCTGTGGTTTTGCTTCCAACAGTTTCTACCGCACGCAGATGCTCGGTGGATACAATGTTGCGCGCTGGGGAAAACCCCAGGAATAATCCACAGCAGGCAGGCAAGCAAAGTATAAATAAGGGGGGGATTGGTTAGCTGCCTGCAACTCTTGCTTGTACCCGAATAAGGTTTTGCCTGCAACGCGGCCTTGTACTGCTTGAGACGACGTGACATTCATGCACAAGGCACAAGTGCTGGCAGGTTTCTGCGGGCACCCACAGTGCAGCGTTGCATTCTTGAAACCGTTGCTTGACCCTTTCCCTAAAATCAGGAAGATTCGCTTACACCTCTTATGGCTTATAATAGCCGTCTCCTGGGATAACAATAGCAATACTGAGAATAATGAAAATAAAACGCATCATAGGCTGAAGAAATTAAACGCTCGGCACGTCTTTTCTTCAGCCTTACATGACTATATATCTATATATGTATACATCCATATATTTGGGTAGAAATCCATAAAAATATATATCGATATATATGCATTTCTATATATTTATATAGATATTTATCTATACACAGAAACAGATAGATAGATAGATAGATAGATTGATAGAAAGACTGTATGCAATAACCCTGGATGTCTGACAGTTGAAGCAGACTGGTGATGTCATTAAGGCTCTATTATGACACGTACAGCTTGGAAGCATAAATACTACAGCACGGCAGCCATTTATAGCCAGTCTCCATTGGAGATGGAAGTGGGCAGGAATGTACTGGCCTATCTTCCCAAGACGCCACAGCAGCCGGACAAATTGTATGTTCGACAGAATGGCTGTTTTATTCAGCCCATAAGGGTGACTACCCACTACAGTTTTTTTTTTTCACTGCGAAATTCGTAGCAGTTTTTTTTCTGCAGGGGTCTATGGGAATTGTAATGTTAAAATCGAAATCACGCAAATTCGCAATTTACCGCGAAATCGCGATTTTAACATTACAAGTCCCATAGACTCCTGCAGAAAAAAAAACGCTGCGAATTTCGCAGTGAAAAAAAACTGTAGTGGGTAGTCATCCTAAGGGGGAAACGGCGGCCTACAAAATCTGATTGGTCGCTGCTGCCACCATTTATGAAAAGGTCGGCTCAGTTCTTCCATGGATAAGAATAAGGTAGGTACATAGGCAGGCAGGTAGGTTCAGTTTTTGTAGGTTGAGGAATGCTTATGGGCAAGGCCTTATGTCTGAACGCTGGCGCATGAAATGGCAGAGAGGCCCGGCCCTGTGCATTCACTGATTATTGCCGTCAGCTGCTGTCTGCTTTCAAGCATGAATCAGGGGCTTCACACTTATCAACTGGCTTTGATTGTGGGTCACGCAGGTTGGTTGCAATGCCCTAGTATAAACGATACCTGGAACACAAGCCAGTCCTCAGGATGCATTCTAACTCAAGAGCACGATCACGTTGTGCCTGACCAATGTTTCCATCTTGGGTAATAGCACAGTCCTAAGCGATATGGAGTGGAGTTGGCATATGAGCTGGTCTGTGGTTTTGCTTCCAACAGTTTCTACCGCACGCAGATGCTCGGTGGATACAATGTTGCGCGCTGGGGAAAACCCCAGGAATAATCCACAGCAGGCCGGCAAGCAAAGTATAAATAAGGGGGGGATTGGTTAGCTGCCTGCAACTCTTGCTTGTACCCGAATAAGGTTTTGCCTGCAACGCGGCCTTGTACTGCTTGAGGCGACGTGACATTCATGCACAAGGCACAAGTGCTGGCAGGTTTCTGCGGGCACCCACAGTGCAGCGTTGCATTCTTGAAACCGTTGCTTGACCCTTTCCCTAAAATCAGGAAGATTCGCTTACACCTCTTATGGCTTATAATAGCCGTCTCCTGGGATAACAATAGCAATACTGAGAATAATGAAAATAAAACGCATCATAGGCTGAAGAAATTAAACGCTCGGCACGTCTTTTCTTCAGCCTTACATGACTATATATCTATATATGTATACATCCATATATTTGGGTAGAAATCCATAAAAATATATATCGATATATATGCATTTCTATATATTTATATAGATATTTATCTATACACAGAAACAGATAGATAGATAGATAGATAGATTGATAGAAAGACTGTATGCAATAACCCTGGATGTCTGACAGTTGAAGCAGACTGGTGATGTCATTAAGGCTCTATTATGACACGTACAGCTTGGAAGCATAAATACTACAGCACGGCAGCCATTTATAGCCAGTCTCCATTGGAGATGGAAGTGGGCAGGAATGTACTGGCCTATCTTCCCAAGACGCCACAGCAGCCGGACAAATTGTATGTTCGACAGAATGGCTGTTTTATTCAGCCCATAAGGGTGACTACCCACTACAGTTTTTTTTTTCACTGCGAAATTCGTAGCAGTTTTTTTTCTGCAGGGGTCTATGGGAATTGTAATGTTAAAATCGAAATCACGCAAATTCGCAATTTACCGCGAAATCGCGATTTTAACATTACAAGTCCCATAGACTCCTGCAGAAAAAAAAACGCTGCGAATTTCGCAGTGAAAAAAAACTGTAGTGGGTAGTCATCCTAAGGGGGAAACGGCGGCCTACAAAATCTGATTGGTCGCTGCTGCCACCATTTATGAAAAGGTCGGCTCAGTTCTTCCATGGATAAGAATAAGGTAGGTACATAGGCAGGCAGGTAGGTTCAGTTTTTGTAGGTTGAGGAATGCTTATGGGCAAGGCCTTATGTCTGAACGCTGGCGCATGAAATGGCAGAGAGGCCCGGCCCTGTGCATTCACTGATTATTGCCGTCAGCTGCTGTCTGCTTTCAAGCATGAATCAGGGGCTTCACACTTATCAACTGGCTTTGATTGTGGGTCACGCAGGTTGGTTGCAATGCCCTAGTATAAACGATACCTGGAACACAAGCCAGTCCTCAGGATGCATTCTAACTCAAGAGCACGATCACGTTGTGCCTGACCAATGTTTCCATCTTGGGTAATAGCACAGTCCTAAGCGATATGGAGTGGAGTTGGCATATGAGCTGGTCTGTGGTTTTGCTTCCAACAGTTTCTACCGCACGCAGATGCTCGGTGGATACAATGTTGCGCGCTGGGGAAAACCCCAGGAATAATCCACAGCAGGCAGGCAAGCAAAGTATAAATAAGGGGGGGATTGGTTAGCTGCCTGCAACTCTTGCTTGTACCCGAATAAGGTTTTGCCTGCAACGCGGCCTTGTACTGCTTGAGACGACGTGACATTCATGCACAAGGCACAAGTGCTGGCAGGTTTCTGCGGGCACCCACAGTGCAGCGTTGCATTCTTGAAACCGTTGCTTGACCCTTTCCCTAAAATCAGGAAGATTCGCTTACACCTCTTATGGCTTATAATAGCCGTCTCCTGGGATAACAATAGCAATACTGAGAATAATGAAAATAAAACGCATCATAGGCTGAAGAAATTAAACGCTCGGCACGTCTTTTCTTCAGCCTTACATGACTATATATCTATATATGTATACATCCATATATTTGGGTAGAAATCCATAAAAATATATATCGATATATATGCATTTCTATATATTTATATAGATATTTATCTATACACAGAAACAGATAGATAGATAGATAGATAGATTGATAGAAAGACTGTATGCAATAACCCTGGATGTCTGACAGTTGAAGCAGACTGGTGATGTCATTAAGGCTCTATTATGACACGTACAGCTTGGAAGCATAAATACTACAGCACGGCAGCCATTTATAGCCAGTCTCCATTGGAGATGGAAGTGGGCAGGAATGTACTGGCCTATCTTCCCAAGACGCCACAGCAGCCGGACAAATTGTATGTTCGACAGAATGGCTGTTTTATTCAGCCCATAAGGGTGACTACCCACTACAGTTTTTTTTTTCACTGCGAAATTCGTAGCAGTTTTTTTTCTGCAGGGGTCTATGGGAATTGTAATGTTAAAATCGAAATCACGCAAATTCGCAATTTACCGCGAAATCGCGATTTTAACATTACAAGTCCCATAGACTCCTGCAGAAAAAAAAACGCTGCGAATTTCGCAGTGAAAAAAAACTGTAGTGGGTAGTCATCCTAAGGGGGAAACGGCGGCCTACAAAATCTGATTGGTCG
Organism: Eleutherodactylus coqui; assembly: GCF_035609145.1. Lineage (NCBI taxonomy): Eukaryota > Metazoa > Chordata > Amphibia > Anura > Eleutherodactylidae > Eleutherodactylus > Eleutherodactylus coqui. The sequence continues at coordinate 65,861 of NW_027102240.1, forward strand.
CTGCTGCCACCATTTATGAAAAGGTCGGCTCAGTTCTTCCATGGATAAGAATAAGGTAGGTACATAGGCAGGCAGGTAGGTTCAGTTTTTGTAGGTTGAGGAATGCTTATGGGCAAGGCCTTATGTCTGAACGCTGGCGCATGAAATGGCAGAGAGGCCCGGCCCTGTGCATTCACTGATTATTGCCGTCAGCTGCTGTCTGCTTTCAAGCATGAATCAGGGGCTTCACACTTATCAACTGGCTTTGATTGTGGGTCACGCAGGTTGGTTGCAATGCCCTAGTATAAACGATACCTGGAACACAAGCCAGTCCTCAGGATGCATTCTAACTCAAGAGCACGATCACGTTGTGCCTGACCAATGTTTCCATCTTGGGTAATAGCACAGTCCTAAGCGATATGGAGTGGAGTTGGCATATGAGCTGGTCTGTGGTTTTGCTTCCAACAGTTTCTACCGCACGCAGATGCTCGGTGGATACAATGTTGCGCGCTGGGGAAAACCCCAGGAATAATCCACAGCAGGCAGGCAAGCAAAGTATAAATAAGGGGGGGATTGGTTAGCTGCCTGCAACTCTTGCTTGTACCCGAATAAGGTTTTGCCTGCAACGCGGCCTTGTACTGCTTGAGACGACGTGACATTCATGCACAAGGCACAAGTGCTGGCAGGTTTCTGCGGGCACCCACAGTGCAGCGTTGCATTCTTGAAACCGTTGCTTGACCCTTTCCCTAAAATCAGGAAGATTCGCTTACACCTCTTATGGCTTATAATAGCCGTCTCCTGGGATAACAATAGCAATACTGAGAATAATGAAAATAAAACGCATCATAGGCTGAAGAAATTAAACGCTCGGCACGTCTTTTCTTCAGCCTTACATGACTATATATCTATATATGTATACATCCATATATTTGGGTAGAAATCCATAAAAATATATATCGATATATATGCATTTCTATATATTTATATAGATATTTATCTATACACAGAAACAGATAGATAGATAGATAGATAGATTGATAGAAAGACTGTATGCAATAACCCTGGATGTCTGACAGTTGAAGCAGACTGGTGATGTCATTAAGGCTCTATTATGACACGTACAGCTTGGAAGCATAAATACTACAGCACGGCAGCCATTTATAGCCAGTCTCCATTGGAGATGGAAGTGGGCAGGAATGTACTGGCCTATCTTCCCAAGACGCCACAGCAGCCGGACAAATTGTATGTTCGACAGAATGGCTGTTTTATTCAGCCCATAAGGGTGACTACCCACTACAGTTTTTTTTTTTCACTGCGAAATTCGTAGCAGTTTTTTTCTGCAGGGGTCTATGGAATTGTAATGTTAAACTCGAAATCACGCAAATTCGCAATTTACCGCGAAATCGCGATTTTAACATTACAAGTCCCATAGACTCCTGCAGAAAAAAAAACGCTGCGAATTTCGCAGTGAAAAAAAACTGTAGTGGGTAGTCATCCTAAGGGGGAAACGGCGGCCTACAAAATCTGATTGGTCGCTGCTGCCACCATTTATGAAAAGGTCGGCTCAGTTCTTCCATGGATAAGAATAAGGTAGGTACATAGGCAGGCAGGTAGGTTCAGTTTTTGTAGGTTGAGGAATGCTTATGGGCAAGGCCTTATGTCTGAACGCTGGCGCATGAAATGGCAGAGAGGCCCGGCCCTGTGCATTCACTGATTATTGCCGTCAGCTGCTGTCTGCTTTCAAGCATGAATCAGGGGCTTCACACTTATCAACTGGCTTTGATTGTGGGTCACGCAGGTTGGTTGCAATGCCCTAGTATAAACGATACCTGGAACACAAGCCAGTCCTCAGGATGCATTCTAACTCAAGAGCACGATCACGTTGTGCCTGACCAATGTTTCCATCTTGGGTAATAGCACAGTCCTAAGCGATATGGAGTGGAGTTGGCATATGAGCTGGTCTGTGGTTTTGCTTCCAACAGTTTCTACCGCACGCAGATGCTCGGTGGATACAATGTTGCGCGCTGTGGGAAAACCCCAGGAATAATCCACAGCAGGCCGGCAAGCAAAGTATAAATATAAGGGGGGGGATTGGTTAGCTGCCTGCAACTCTTGCTTGTACCCGAATAAGGTTTTGCCTGCAACGCGGCCTTGTACTGCTTGAGGCGACGTGACATTCATGCACAAGGCACAAGTGCTGGCAGGTTTCTGCGGGCACCCACAGTGCAGCGTTGCATTCTTGAAACCGTTGCTTGACCCTTTCCCTAAAATCAGGAAGATTCGCTTCACACCTCTTATGGCTTATAATAGCCGTCTCCTGGGATAACAATAGCAATACTGAGAATAATGAAAATAAAACGCATCATAGGCTGAAGAAATTAAACGCTCGGCACGTCTTTTCTTCAGCCTTACATGACTATATATTCTATATATGTATACATCCATATATTTGGGTAGAAATCCATAAAAATAATATATCGATATATATGCATTTCTATATATTATATATAGATATTTATCTATACACAGAAACAGATAGATAGATAGATAGATAGATTGATAGAAAGACTGTATGCAATAACCCTGGATGTCTGACAGTTGAAGCAGACTGGTGATGTCATTAAGGCTCTATTATGACACGTACAGCTTGGAAGCATAAATACTACAGCACGGCAGCCATTTATAGCCAGTCTCCATTGGAGATGGAAGTGGGCAGGAATGTACTGGCCTATTCTTCCCAAGACGCCACAGCAGCCGGACAAATTGTATGTTCGACAGAATGGCTGTTTTATTCAGCCCATAAACCCCACTACAGTTTTTTTTTTCACTGCGAAATTCGTAGCAGTTTTTTTTCTGCAGGGGTCTATGGGAATTGTAATGTTAAAATCGAAATCACGCAAATTCGCAATTTACCGCGAAATCGCGATTTTAACATTACAAGTCCCATAGACTCCTGCAGAAAAAAAAACGCTGCGAATTTCGCAGTGAAAAAAAACTGTAGTGGGTAGTCATCCTAAGGGGGAAACGGCGGCCTACAAAATCTGATTGGTCGCTGCTGCCACCATTTATGAAAAGGTCGGCTCAGTTCTTCCATGGATAAGAATAAGGTAGGTACATAGGCAGGCAGGTAGGTTCAGTTTTTGTAGGTTGAGGAATGCTTATGGGCAAGGCCTTATGTCTGAACGCTGGCGCATGAAATGGCAGAGAGGCCCGGCCCTGTGCATTCACTGATTATTGCCGTCAGCTGCTGTCTGCTTTCAAGCATGAATCAGGGGCTTCACACTTATCAACTGGCTTTGATTGTGGGTCACGCAGGTTGGTTGCAATGCCCTAGTATAAACGATACCTGGAACACAAGCCAGTCCTCAGGATGCATTCTAACTCAAGAGCACGATCACGTTGTGCCTGACCAATGTTTCCATCTTGGGTAATAGCACAGTCCTAAGCGATATGGAGTGGAGTTGGCATATGAGCTGGTCTGTGGTTTTGCTTCCAACAGTTTCTACCGCACGCAGATGCTCGGTGGATACAATGTTGCGCGCTGGGGAAAACCCCAGGAATAATCCACAGCAGGCAGGCAAGCAAAGTATAAATAAGGGGGGGATTGGTTAGCTGCCTGCAACTCTTGCTTGTACCCGAATAAGGTTTTGCCTGCAACGCGGCCTTGTACTGCTTGAGACGACGTGACATTCATGCACAAGGCACAAGTGCTGGCAGGTTTCTGCGGGCACCCACAGTGCAGCGTTGCATTCTTGAAACCGTTGCTTGACCCTTTCCCTAAAATCAGGAAGATTCGCTTACACCTCTTATGGCTTATAATAGCCGTCTCCTGGGATAACAATAGCAATACTGAGAATAATGAAAATAAAACGCATCATAGGCTGAAGAAATTAAACGCTCGGCACGTCTTTTCTTCAGCCTTACATGACTATATATCTATATATGTATACATCCATATATTTGGGTAGAAATCCATAAAAATATATATCGATATATATGCATTTCTATATATTTATATAGATATTTATCTATACACAGAAACAGATAGATAGATAGATAGATAGATTGATAGAAAGACTGTATGCAATAACCCTGGATGTCTGACAGTTGAAGCAGACTGGTGATGTCATTAAGGCTCTATTATGACACGTACAGCTTGGAAGCATAAATACTACAGCACGGCAGCCATTTATAGCCAGTCTCCATTGGAGATGGAAGTGGGCAGGAATGTACTGGCCTATCTTCCCAAGACGCCACAGCAGCCGGACAAATTGTATGTTCGACAGAATGGCTGTTTTATTCAGCCCATAAGGGTGACTACCCACTACAGTTTTTTTTTTCACTGCGAAATTCGTAGCAGTTTTTTTTCTGCAGGGGTCTATGGGAATTGTAATGTTAAAATCGAAATCACGCAAATTCGCAATTTACCGCGAAATCGCGATTTTAACATTACAAGTCCCATAGACTCCTGCAGAAAAAAAAACGCTGCGAATTTCGCAGTGAAAAAAAACTGTAGTGGGTAGTCATCCTAAGGGGGAAACGGCGGCCTACAAAATCTGATTGGTCGCTGCTGCCACCATTTATGAAAAGGTCGGCTCAGTTCTTCCATGGATAAGAATAAGGTAGGTACATAGGCAGGCAGGTAGGTTCAGTTTTTGTAGGTTGAGGAATGCTTATGGGCAAGGCCTTATGTCTGAACGCTGGCGCATGAAATGGCAGAGAGGCCCGGCCCTGTGCATTCACTGATTATTGCCGTCAGCTGCTGTCTGCTTTCAAGCATGAATCAGGGGCTTCACACTTATCAACTGGCTTTGATTGTGGGTCACGCAGGTTGGTTGCAATGCCCTAGTATAAACGATACCTGGAACACAAGCCAGTCCTCAGGATGCATTCTAACTCAAGAGCACGATCACGTTGTGCCTGACCAATGTTTCCATCTTGGGTAATAGCACAGTCCTAAGCGATATGGAGTGGAGTTGGCATATGAGCTGGTCTGTGGTTTTGCTTCCAACAGTTTCTACCGCACGCAGATGCTCGGTGGATACAATGTTGCGCGCTGGGGAAAACCCCAGGAATAATCCACAGCAGGCAGGCAAGCAAAGTATAAATAAGGGGGGGATTGGTTAGCTGCCTGCAACTCTTGCTTGTACCCGAATAAGGTTTTGCCTGCAACGCGGCCTTGTACTGCTTGAGACGACGTGACATTCATGCACAAGGCACAAGTGCTGGCAGGTTTCTGCGGGCACCCACAGTGCAGCGTTGCATTCTTGAAACCGTTGCTTGACCCTTTCCCTAAAATCAGGAAGATTCGCTTACACCTCTTATGGCTTATAATAGCCGTCTCCTGGGATAACAATAGCAATACTGAGAATAATGAAAATAAAACGCATCATAGGCTGAAGAAATTAAACGCTCGGCACGTCTTTTCTTCAGCCTTACATGACTATATATCTATATATGTATACATCCATATATTTGGGTAGAAATCCATAAAAATATATATCGATATATATGCATTTCTATATATTTATATAGATATTTATCTATACACAGAAACAGATAGATAGATAGATAGATAGATAGATTGATAGAAAGACTGTATGCAATAACCCTGGATGTCTGACAGTTGAAGCAGACTGGTGATGTCATTAAGGCTCTATTATGACACGTACAGCTTGGAAGCATAAATACTACAGCACGGCAGCCATTTATAGCCAGTCTCCATTGGAGATGGAAGTGGGCAGGAATGTACTGGCCTATCTTCCCAAGACGCCACAGCAGCCGGACAAATTGTATGTTCGACAGAATGGCTGTTTTATTCAGCCCATAAGGGTGACTACCCACTACAGTTTTTTTTTTTCACTGCGAAATTCGTAGCAGTTTTTTTTCTGCAGGGGTCTATGGGAATTGTAATGTTAAAATCGAAATCACGCAAATTCGCAATTTACCGCGAAATCGCGATTTTAACATTACAAGTCCCATAGACTCCTGCAGAAAAAAAAACGCTGCGAATTTCGCAGTGAAAAAAAACTGTAGTGGGTAGTCATCCTAAGGGGGAAACGGCGGCCTACAAAATCTGATTGGTCGCTGCTGCCACCATTTATGAAAAGGTCGGCTCAGTTCTTCCATGGATAAGAATAAGGTAGGTACATAGGCAGGCAGGTAGGTTCAGTTTTTGTAGGTTGAGGAATGCTTATGGGCAAGGCCTTATGTCTGAACGCTGGCGCATGAAATGGCAGAGAGGCCCGGCCCTGTGCATTCACTGATTATTGCCGTCAGCTGCTGTCTGCTTTCAAGCATGAATCAGGGGCTTCACACTTATCAACTGGCTTTGATTGTGGGTCACGCAGGTTGGTTGCAATGCCCTAGTATAAACGATACCTGGAACACAAGCCAGTCCTCAGGATGCATTCTAACTCAAGAGCACGATCACGTTGTGCCTGACCAATGTTTCCATCTTGGGTAATAGCACAGTCCTAAGCGATATGGAGTGGAGTTGGCATATGAGCTGGTCTGTGGTTTTGCTTCCAACAGTTTCTACCGCACGCAGATGCTCGGTGGATACAATGTTGCGCGCTGGGGAAAACCCCAGGAATAATCCACAGCAGGCAGGCAAGCAAAGTATAAATAAGGGGGGGATTGGTTAGCTGCCTGCAACTCTTGCTTGTACCCGAATAAGGTTTTGCCTGCAACGCGGCCTTGTACTGCTTGAGACGACGTGACATTCATGCACAAGGCACAAGTGCTGGCAGGTTTCTGCGGGCACCCACAGTGCAGCGTTGCATTCTTGAAACCGTTGCTTGACCCTTTCCCTAAAATCAGGAAGATTCGCTTACACCTCTTATGGCTTATAATAGCCGTCTCCTGGGATAACAATAGCAATACTGAGAATAATGAAAATAAAACGCATCATAGGCTGAAGAAATTAAACGCTCGGCACGTCTTTTCTTCAGCCTTACATGACTATATATCTATATATGTATACATCCATATATTTGGGTAGAAATCCATAAAAATATATATCGATATATATGCATTTCTATATATTTATATAGATATTTATCTATACACAGAAACAGATAGATAGATAGATAGATAGATAGATTGATAGAAAGACTGTATGCAATAACCCTGGATGTCTGACAGTTGAAGCAGACTGGTGATGTCATTAAGGCTCTATTATGACACGTACAGCTTGGAAGCATAAATACTACAGCACGGCAGCCATTTATAGCCAGTCTCCATTGGAGATGGAAGTGGGCAGGAATGTACTGGCCTATCTTCCCAAGACGCCACAGCAGCCGGACAAATTGTATGTTCGACAGAATGGCTGTTTTATTCAGCCCATAAGGGTGACTACCCACTACAGTTTTTTTTTTCACTGCGAAATTCGTAGCAGTTTTTTTTCTGCAGGGGTCTATGGGAATTGTAATGTTAAAATCGAAATCACGCAAATTCGCAATTTACCGCGAAATCGCGATTTTAACATTACAAGTCCCATAGACTCCTGCAGAAAAAAAAACGCTGCGAATTTCGCAGTGAAAAAAAACTGTAGTGGGTAGTCATCCTAAGGGGGAAACGGCGGCCTACAAAATCTGATTGGTCGCTGCTGCCACCATTTATGAAAAGGTCGGCTCAGTTCTTCCATGGATAAGAATAAGGTAGGTACATAGGCAGGCAGGTAGGTTCAGTTTTTGTAGGTTGAGGAATGCTTATGGGCAAGGCCTTATGTCTGAACGCTGGCGCATGAAATGGCAGAGAGGCCCGGCCCTGTGCATTCACTGATTATTGCCGTCAGCTGCTGTCTGCTTTCAAGCATGAATCAGGGGCTTCACACTTATCAACTGGCTTTGATTGTGGGTCACGCAGGTTGGTTGCAATGCCCTAGTATAAACGATACCTGGAACACAAGCCAGTCCTCAGGATGCATTCTAACTCAAGAGCACGATCACGTTGTGCCTGACCAATGTTTCCATCTTGGGTAATAGCACAGTCCTAAGCGATATGGAGTGGAGTTGGCATATGAGCTGGTCTGTGGTTTTGCTTCCAACAGTTTCTACCGCACGCAGATGCTCGGTGGATACAATGTTGCGCGCTGGGGAAAACCCCAGGAATAATCCACAGCAGGCCGGCAAGCAAAGTATAAATAAGGGGGGGATTGGTTAGCTGCCTGCAACTCTTGCTTGTACCCGAATAAGGTTTTGCCTGCAACGCGGCCTTGTACTGCTTGAGGCGACGTGACATTCATGCACAAGGCACAAGTGCTGGCAGGTTTCTGCGGGCACCCACAGTGCAGCGTTGCATTCTTGAAACCGTTGCTTGACCCTTTCCCTAAAATCAGGAAGATTCGCTTACACCTCTTATGGCTTATAATAGCCGTCTCCTGGGATAACAATAGCAATACTGAGAATAATGAAAATAAAACGCATCATAGGCTGAAGAAATTAAACGCTCGGCACGTCTTTTCTTCAGCCTTACATGACTATATATCTATATATGTATACATCCATATATTTGGGTAGAAATCCATAAAAATATATATCGATATATATGCATTTCTATATATTTATATAGATATTTATCTATACACAGAAACAGATAGATAGATAGATAGATAGATTGATAGAAAGACTGTATGCAATAACCCTGGATGTCTGACAGTTGAAGCAGACTGGTGATGTCATTAAGGCTCTATTATGACACGTACAGCTTGGAAGCATAAATACTACAGCACGGCAGCCATTTATAGCCAGTCTCCATTGGAGATGGAAGTGGGCAGGAATGTACTGGCCTATCTTCCCAAGACGCCACAGCAGCCGGACAAATTGTATGTTCGACAGAATGGCTGTTTTATTCAGCCCATAAGGGTGACTACCCACTACAGTTTTTTTTTTAACTGCGAAATTCGTAGCAGTTTTTTTTCTGCAGGGGTCTATGGGAATTGTAATGTTAAAATCGAAATCACGCAAATTCGCAATTTACCGCGAAATCGCGATTTTAACATTACAAGTCCCATAGACTCCTGCAGAAAAAAAAACGCTGCGAATTTCGCAGTGAAAAAAAACTGTAGTGGGTAGTCATCCTAAGGGGGAAACGGCGGCCTACAAAATCTGATTGGTCGCTGCTGCCACCATTTATGAAAAGGTCGGCTCAGTTCTTCCATGGATAAGAATAAGGTAGGTACATAGGCAGGCAGGTAGGTTCAGTTTTTGTAGGTTGAGGAATGCTTATGGGCAAGGCCTTATGTCTGAACGCTGGCGCATGAAATGGCAGAGAGGCCCGGCCCTGTGCATTCACTGATTATTGCCGTCAGCTGCTGTCTGCTTTCAAGCATGAATCAGGGGCTTCACACTTATCAACTGGCTTTGATTGTGGGTCACGCAGGTTGGTTGCAATGCCCTAGTATAAACGATACCTGGAACACAAGCCAGTCCTCAGGATGCATTCTAACTCAAGAGCACGATCACGTTGTGCCTGACCAATGTTTCCATCTTGGGTAATAGCACAGTCCTAAGCGATATGGAGTGGAGTTGGCATATGAGCTGGTCTGTGGTTTTGCTTCCAACAGTTTCTACCGCACGCAGATGCTCGGTGGATACAATGTTGCGCGCTGGGGAAAACCCCAGGAATAATCCACAGCAGGCAGGCAAGCAAAGTATAAATAAGGGGGGGATTGGTTAGCTGCCTGCAACTCTTGCTTGTACCCGAATAAGGTTTTGCCTGCAACGCGGCCTTGTACTGCTTGAGACGACGTGACATTCATGCACAAGGCACAAGTGCTGGCAGGTTTCTGCGGGCACCCACAGTGCAGCGTTGCATTCTTGAAACCGTTGCTTGACCCTTTCCCTAAAATCGGGAAGATTCGCTTACACCTCTTATGGCTTATAATAGCCGTCTCCTGGGATAACAATAGCAATACTGAGAATAATGAAAATAAAACGCATCATAGGCTGAAGAAATTAAACGCTCGGCACGTCTTTTCTTCAGCCTTACATGACTATATATCTATATATGTATACATCCATATATTTGGGTAGAAATCCATAAAAATATATATCGATATATATGCATTTCTATATATTTATATAGATATTTATCTATACACAGAAACAGATAGATAGATAGATAGATAGATTGATAGAAAGACTGTATGCAATAACCCTGGATGTCTGACAGTTGAAGCAGACTGGTGATGTCATTAAGGCTCTATTATGACACGTACAGCTTGGAAGCATAAATACTACAGCACGGCAGCCATTTATAGCCAGTCTCCATTGGAGATGGAAGTGGGCAGGAATGTACTGGCCTATCTTCCCAAGACGCCACAGCAGCCGGACAAATTGTATGTTCGACAGAATGGCTGTTTTATTCAGCCCATAAGGGTGACTACCCACTACAGTTTTTTTTTTTCACTGCGAAATTCGTCGCAGTTTTTTTTCTGCAGGGGTCTATGGGAATTGTAATGTTAAAATCGAAATCACGCAAATTCGCAATTTACCGCGAAATCGCGATTTTAACATTACAAGTCCCATAGACTCCTGCAGAAAAAAAAACGCTGCGAATTTCGCAGTGAAAAAAAACTGTAGTGGGTAGTCATCCTAAGGGGGAAACGGCGGCCTACAAAATCTGATTGGTCGCTGCTGCCACCATTTATGAAAAGGTCGGCTCAGTTCTTCCATGGATAAGAATAAGGTAGGTACATAGGCAGGCAGGTAGGTTCAGTTTTTGTAGGTTGAGGAATGCTTATGGGCAAGGCCTTATGTCTGAACGCTGGCGCATGAAATGGCAGAGAGGCCCGGCCCTGTGCATTCACTGATTATTGCCGTCAGCTGCTGTCTGCTTTCAAGCATGAATCAGGGGCTTCACACTTATCAACTGGCTTTGATTGTGGGTCACGCAGGTTGGTTGCAATGCCCTAGTATAAACGATACCTGGAACACAAGCCAGTCCTCAGGATGCATTCTAACTCAAGAGCACGATCACGTTGTGCCTGACCAATGTTTCCATCTTGGGTAATAGCACAGTCCTAAGCGATATGGAGTGGAGTTGGCATATGAGCTGGTCTGTGGTTTTGCTTCCAACAGTTTCTACCGCACGCAGATGCTCGGTGGATACAATGTTGCGCGCTGGGGAAAACCCCAGGAATAATCCACAGCAGGCAGGCAAGCAAAGTATAAATAAGGGGGGGATTGGTTAGCTGCCTGCAACTCTTGCTTGTACCCGAATAAGGTTTTGCCTGCAACGCGGCCTTGTACTGCTTGAGACGACGTGACATTCATGCACAAGGCACAAGTGCTGGCAGGTTTCTGCGGGCACCCACAGTGCAGCGTTGCATTCTTGAAACCGTTGCTTGACCCTTTCCCTAAAATCGGGAAGATTCGCTTACACCTCTTATGGCTTATAATAGCCGTCTCCTGGGATAACAATAGCAATACTGAGAATAATGAAAATAAAACGCATCATAGGCTGAAGAAATTAAACGCTCGGCACGTCTTTTCTTCAGCCTTACATGACTATATATCTATATATGTATACATCCATATATTTGGGTAGAAATCCATAAAAATATATATCGATATATATGCATTTCTATATATTTATATAGATATTTATCTATACACAGAAACAGATAGATAGATAGATAGATTGATAGAAAGACTGTATGCAATAACCCTGGATGTCTGACAGTTGAAGCAGACTGGTGATGTCATTAAGGCTCTATTATGACACGTACAGCTTGGAAGCATAAATACTACAGCACGGCAGCCATTTATAGCCAGTCTCCATTGGAGATGGAAGTGGGCAGGAATGTACTGGCCTATCTTCCCAAGACGCCACAGCAGCCGGACAAATTGTATGTTCGACAGAATGGCTGTTTTATTCAGCCCATAAGGGTGACTACCCACTACAGTTTTTTTTTTTCACTGCGAAATTCGTAGCAGTTTTTTTTCTGCAGGGGTCTATGGGAATTGTAATGTTAAAATCGAAATCACGCAAATTCGCAATTTACCGCGAAATCGCGATTTTAACATTACAAGTCCCATAGACTCCTGCAGAAAAAAAAACGCTGCGAATTTCGCAGTGAAAAAAAACTGTAGTGGGTAGTCATCCTAAGGGGGAAACGGCGGCCTACAAAATCTGATTGGTCGCTGCTGCCACCATTTATGAAAAGGTCGGCTCAGTTCTTCCATGGATAAGAATAAGGTAGGTACATAGGCAGGCAGGTAGGTTCAGTTTTTGTAGGTTGAGGAATGCTTATGGGCAAGGCCTTATGTCTGAACGCTGGCGCATGAAATGGCAGAGAGGCCCGGCCCTGTGCATTCACTGATTATTGCCGTCAGCTGCTGTCTGCTTTCAAGCATGAATCAGGGGCTTCACACTTATCAACTGGCTTTGATTGTGGGTCACGCAGGTTGGTTGCAATGCCCTAGTATAAACGATACCTGGAACACAAGCCAGTCCTCAGGATGCATTCTAACTCAAGAGCACGATCACGTTGTGCCTGACCAATGTTTCCATCTTGGGTAATAGCACAGTCCTAAGCGATATGGAGTGGAGTTGGCATATGAGCTGGTCTGTGGTTTTGCTTCCAACAGTTTCTACCGCACGCAGATGCTCGGTGGATACAATGTTGCGCGCTGGGGAAAACCCCAGGAATAATCCACAGCAGGCCGGCAAGCAAAGTATAAATAAGGGGGGGATTGGTTAGCTGCCTGCAACTCTTGCTTGTACCCGAATAAGGTTTTGCCTGCAACGCGGCCTTGTACTGCTTGAGGCGACGTGACATTCATGCACAAGGCACAAGTGCTGGCAGGTTTCTGCGGGCACCCACAGTGCAGCGTTGCATTCTTGAAACCGTTGCTTGACCCTTTCCCTAAAATCAGGAAGATTCGCTTACACCTCTTATGGCTTATAATAGCCGTCTCCTGGGATAACAATAGCAATACTGAGAATAATGAAAATAAAACGCATCATAGGCTGAAGAAATTAAACGCTCGGCACGTCTTTTCTTCAGCCTTACATGACTATATATCTATATATGTATACATCCATATATTTGGGTAGAAATCCATAAAAATATATATCGATATATATGCATTTCTATATATTTATATAGATATTTATCTATACACAGAAACAGATAGATAGATAGATAGATAGATTGATAGAAAGACTGTATGCAATAACCCTGGATGTCTGACAGTTGAAGCAGACTGGTGATGTCATTAAGGCTCTATTATGACACGTACAGCTTGGAAGCATAAATACTACAGCACGGCAGCCATTTATAGCCAGTCTCCATTGGAGATGGAAGTGGGCAGGAATGTACTGGCCTATCTTCCCAAGACGCCACAGCAGCCGGACAAATTGTATGTTCGACAGAATGGCTGTTTTATTCAGCCCATAAGGGTGACTACCCACTACAGTTTTTTTTTTAACTGCGAAATTCGTAGCAGTTTTTTTTCTGCAGGGGTCTATGGGAATTGTAATGTTAAAATCGAAATCACGCAAATTCGCAATTTACCGCGAAATCGCGATTTTAACATTACAAGTCCCATAGACTCCTGCAGAAAAAAAAACGCTGCGAATTTCGCAGTGAAAAAAAACTGTAGTGGGTAGTCATCCTAAGGGGGAAACGGCGGCCTACAAAATCTGATTGGTCGCTGCTGCCACCATTTATGAAAAGGTCGGCTCAGTTCTTCCATGGATAAGAATAAGGTAGGTACATAGGCAGGCAGGTAGGTTCAGTTTTTGTAGGTTGAGGAATGCTTATGGGCAAGGCCTTATGTCTGAACGCTGGCGCATGAAATGGCAGAGAGGCCCGGCCCTGTGCATTCACTGATTATTGCCGTCAGCTGCTGTCTGCTTTCAAGCATGAATCAGGGGCTTCACACTTATCAACTGGCTTTGATTGTGGGTCACGCAGGTTGGTTGCAATGCCCTAGTATAAACGATACCTGGAACACAAGCCAGTCCTCAGGATGCATTCTAACTCAAGAGCACGATCACGTTGTGCCTGACCAATGTTTCCATCTTGGGTAATAGCACAGTCCTAAGCGATATGGAGTGGAGTTGGCATATGAGCTGGTCTGTGGTTTTGCTTCCAACAGTTTCTACCGCACGCAGATGCTCGGTGGATACAATGTTGCGCGCTGGGGAAAACCCCAGGAATAATCCACAGCAGGCAGGCAAGCAAAGTATAAATAAGGGGGGGATTGGTTAGCTGCCTGCAACTCTTGCTTGTACCCGAATAAGGTTTTGCCTGCAACGCGGCCTTGTACTGCTTGAGACGACGTGACATTCATGCACAAGGCACAAGTGCTGGCAGGTTTCTGCGGGCACCCACAGTGCAGCGTTGCATTCTTGAAACCGTTGCTTGACCCTTTCCCTAAAATCGGGAAGATTCGCTTACACCTCTTATGGCTTATAATAGCCGTCTCCTGGGATAACAATAGCAATACTGAGAATAATGAAAATAAAACGCATCATAGGCTGAAGAAATTAAACGCTCGGCACGTCTTTTCTTCAGCCTTACATGACTATATATCTATATATGTATACATCCATATATTTGGGTAGAAATCCATAAAAATATATATCGATATATATGCATTTCTATATATTTATATAGATATTTATCTATACACAGAAACAGATAGATAGATAGATAGATTGATAGAAAGACTGTATGCAATAACCCTGGATGTCTGACAGTTGAAGCAGACTGGTGATGTCATTAAGGCTCTATTATGACACGTACAGCTTGGAAGCATAAATACTACAGCACGGCAGCCATTTATAGCCAGTCTCCATTGGAGATGGAAGTGGGCAGGAATGTACTGGCCTATCTTCCCAAGACGCCACAGCAGCCGGACAAATTGTATGTTCGACAGAATGGCTGTTTTATTCAGCCCATAAGGGTGACTACCCACTACAGTTTTTTTTTTTCACTGCGAAATTCGTCGCAGTTTTTTTTCTGCAGGGGTCTATGGGAATTGTAATGTTAAAATCGAAATCACGCAAATTCGCAATTTACCGCGAAATCGCGATTTTAACATTACAAGTCCCATAGACTCCTGCAGAAAAAAAAACGCTGCGAATTTCGCAGTGAAAAAAAACTGTAGTGGGTAGTCATCCTAAGGGGGAAACGGCGGCCTACAAAATCTGATTGGTCGCTGCTGCCACCATTTATGAAAAGGTCGGCTCAGTTCTTCCATGGATAAGAATAAGGTAGGTACATAGGCAGGCAGGTAGGTTCAGTTTTTGTAGGTTGAGGAATGCTTATGGGCAAGGCCTTATGTCTGAACGCTGGCGCATGAAATGGCAGAGAGGCCCGGCCCTGTGCATTCACTGATTATTGCCGTCAGCTGCTGTCTGCTTTCAAGCATGAATCAGGGGCTTCACACTTATCAACTGGCTTTGATTGTGGGTCACGCAGGTTGGTTGCAATGCCCTAGTATAAACGATACCTGGAACACAAGCCAGTCCTCAGGATGCATTCTAACTCAAGAGCACGATCACGTTGTGCCTGACCAATGTTTCCATCTTGGGTAATAGCACAGTCCTAAGCGATATGGAGTGGAGTTGGCATATGAGCTGGTCTGTGGTTTTGCTTCCAACAGTTTCTACCGCACGCAGATGCTCGGTGGATACAATGTTGCGCGCTGGGGAAAACCCCAGGAATAATCCACAGCAGGCAGGCAAGCAAAGTATAAATAAGGGGGGGATTGGTTAGCTGCCTGCAACTCTTGCTTGTACCCGAATAAGGTTTTGCCTGCAACGCGGCCTTGTACTGCTTGAGACGACGTGACATTCATGCACAAGGCACAAGTGCTGGCAGGTTTCTGCGGGCACCCACAGTGCAGCGTTGCATTCTTGAAACCGTTGCTTGACCCTTTCCCTAAAATCGGGAAGATTCGCTTACACCTCTTATGGCTTATAATAGCCGTCTCCTGGGATAACAATAGCAATACTGAGAATAATGAAAATAAAACGCATCATAGGCTGAAGAAATTAAACGCTCGGCACGTCTTTTCTTCAGCCTTACATGACTATATATCTATATATGTATACATCCATATATTTGGGTAGAAATCCATAAAAATATATATCGATATATATGCATTTCTATATATTTATATAGATATTTATCTATACACAGAAACAGATAGATAGATAGATAGATTGATAGAAAGACTGTATGCAATAACCCTGGATGTCTGACAGTTGAAGCAGACTGGTGATGTCATTAAGGCTCTATTATGACACGTACAGCTTGGAAGCATAAATACTACAGCACGGCAGCCATTTATAGCCAGTCTCCATTGGAGATGGAAGTGGGCAGGAATGTACTGGCCTATCTTCCCAAGACGCCACAGCAGCCGGACAAATTGTATGTTCGACAGAATGGCTGTTTTATTCAGCCCATAAGGGTGACTACCCACTACAGTTTTTTTTTTTCACTGCGAAATTCGTAGCAGTTTTTTTTCTGCAGGGGTCTATGGGAATTGTAATGTTAAAATCGAAATCACGCAAATTCGCAATTTACCGCGAAATCGCGATTTTAACATTACAAGTCCCATAGACTCCTGCAGAAAAAAAAACGCTGCGAATTTCGCAGTGAAAAAAAACTGTAGTGGGTAGTCATCCTAAGGGGGAAACGGCGGCCTACAAAATCTGATTGGTCGCTGCTGCCACCATTTATGAAAAGGTCGGCTCAGTTCTTCCATGGATAAGAATAAGGTAGGTACATAGGCAGGCAGGTAGGTTCAGTTTTTGTAGGTTGAGGAATGCTTATGGGCAAGGCCTTATGTCTGAACGCTGGCGCATGAAATGGCAGAGAGGCCCGGCCCTGTGCATTCACTGATTATTGCCGTCAGCTGCTGTCTGCTTTCAAGCATGAATCAGGGGCTTCACACTTATCAACTGGCTTTGATTGTGGGTCACGCAGGTTGGTTGCAATGCCCTAGTATAAACGATACCTGGAACACAAGCCAGTCCTCAGGATGCATTCTAACTCAAGAGCACGATCACGTTGTGCCTGACCAATGTTTCCATCTTGGGTAATAGCACAGTCCTAAGCGATATGGAGTGGAGTTGGCATATGAGCTGGTCTGTGGTTTTGCTTCCAACAGTTTCTACCGCACGCAGATGCTCGGTGGATACAATGTTGCGCGCTGGGGAAAACCCCAGGAATAATCCACAGCAGGCCGGCAAGCAAAGTATAAATAAGGGGGGGATTGGTTAGCTGCCTGCAACTCTTGCTTGTACCCGAATAAGGTTTTGCCTGCAACGCGGCCTTGTACTGCTTGAGGCGACGTGACATTCATGCACAAGGCACAAGTGCTGGCAGGTTTCTGCGGGCACCCACAGTGCAGCGTTGCATTCTTGAAACCGTTGCTTGACCCTTTCCCTAAAATCAGGAAGATTCGCTTACACCTCTTATGGCTTATAATAGCCGTCTCCTGGGATAACAATAGCAATACTGAGAATAATGAAAATAAAACGCATCATAGGCTGAAGAAATTAAACGCTCGGCACGTCTTTTCTTCAGCCTTACATGACTATATATCTATATATGTATACATCCATATATTTGGGTAGAAATCCATAAAAATATATATCGATATATATGCATTTCTATATATTTATATAGATATTTATCTATACACAGAAACAGATAGATAGATAGATAGATAGATTGATAGAAAGACTGTATGCAATAACCCTGGATGTCTGACAGTTGAAGCAGACTGGTGATGTCATTAAGGCTCTATTATGACACGTACAGCTTGGAAGCATAAATACTACAGCACGGCAGCCATTTATAGCCAGTCTCCATTGGAGATGGAAGTGGGCAGGAATGTACTGGCCTATCTTCCCAAGACGCCACAGCAGCCGGACAAATTGTATGTTCGACAGAATGGCTGTTTTATTCAGCCCATAAGGGTGACTACCCACTACAGTTTTTTTTTTAACTGCGAAATTCGTAGCAGTTTTTTTTCTGCAGGGGTCTATGGGAATTGTAATGTTAAAATCGAAATCACGCAAATTCGCAATTTACCGCGAAATCGCGATTTTAACATTACAAGTCCCATAGACTCCTGCAGAAAAAAAAACGCTGCGAATTTCGCAGTGAAAAAAAACTGTAGTGGGTAGTCATCCTAAGGGGGAAACGGCGGCCTACAAAATCTGATTGGTCGCTGCTGCCACCATTTATGAAAAGGTCGGCTCAGTTCTTCCATGGATAAGAATAAGGTAGGTACATAGGCAGGCAGGTAGGTTCAGTTTTTGTAGGTTGAGGAATGCTTATGGGCAAGGCCTTATGTCTGAACGCTGGCGCATGAAATGGCAGAGAGGCCCGGCCCTGTGCATTCACTGATTATTGCCGTCAGCTGCTGTCTGCTTTCAAGCATGAATCAGGGGCTTCACACTTATCAACTGGCTTTGATTGTGGGTCACGCAGGTTGGTTGCAATGCCCTAGTATAAACGATACCTGGAACACAAGCCAGTCCTCAGGATGCATTCTAACTCAAGAGCACGATCACGTTGTGCCTGACCAATGTTTCCATCTTGGGTAATAGCACAGTCCTAAGCGATATGGAGTGGAGTTGGCATATGAGCTGGTCTGTGGTTTTGCTTCCAACAGTTTCTACCGCACGCAGATGCTCGGTGGATACAATGTTGCGCGCTGGGGAAAACCCCAGGAATAATCCACAGCAGGCAGGCAAGCAAAGTATAAATAAGGGGGGGATTGGTTAGCTGCCTGCAACTCTTGCTTGTACCCGAATAAGGTTTTGCCTGCAACGCGGCCTTGTACTGCTTGAGACGACGTGACATTCATGCACAAGGCACAAGTGCTGGCAGGTTTCTGCGGGCACCCACAGTGCAGCGTTGCATTCTTGAAACCGTTGCTTGACCCTTTCCCTAAAATCGGGAAGATTCGCTTACACCTCTTATGGCTTATAATAGCCGTCTCCTGGGATAACAATAGCAATACTGAGAATAATGAAAATAAAACGCATCATAGGCTGAAGAAATTAAACGCTCGGCACGTCTTTTCTTCAGCCTTACATGACTATATATCTATATATGTATACATCCATATATTTGGGTAGAAATCCATAAAAATATATATCGATATATATGCATTTCTATATATTTATATAGATATTTATCTATACACAGAAACAGATAGATAGATAGATAGATAGATTGATAGAAAGACTGTATGCAATAACCCTGGATGTCTGACAGTTGAAGCAGACTGGTGATGTCATTAAGGCTCTATTATGACACGTACAGCTTGGAAGCATAAATACTACAGCACGGCAGCCATTTATAGCCAGTCTCCATTGGAGATGGAAGTGGGCAGGAATGTACTGGCCTATCTTCCCAAGACGCCACAGCAGCCGGACAAATTGTATGTTCGACAGAATGGCTGTTTTATTCAGCCCATAAGGGTGACTACCCACTACAGTTTTTTTTTTTCACTGCGAAATTCGTCGCAGTTTTTTTTCTGCAGGGGTCTATGGGAATTGTAATGTTAAAATCGAAATCACGCAAATTCGCAATTTACCGCGAAATCGCGATTTTAACATTACAAGTCCCATAGACTCCTGCAGAAAAAAAAACGCTGCGAATTTCGCAGTGAAAAAAAACTGTAGTGGGTAGTCATCCTAAGGGGGAAACGGCGGCCTACAAAATCTGATTGGTCGCTGCTGCCACCATTTATGAAAAGGTCGGCTCAGTTCTTCCATGGATAAGAATAAGGTAGGTACATAGGCAGGCAGGTAGGTTCAGTTTTTGTAGGTTGAGGAATGCTTATGGGCAAGGCCTTATGTCTGAACGCTGGCGCATGAAATGGCAGAGAGGCCCGGCCCTGTGCATTCACTGATTATTGCCGTCAGCTGCTGTCTGCTTTCAAGCATGAATCAGGGGCTTCACACTTATCAACTGGCTTTGATTGTGGGTCACGCAGGTTGGTTGCAATGCCCTAGTATAAACGATACCTGGAACACAAGCCAGTCCTCAGGATGCATTCTAACTCAAGAGCACGATCACGTTGTGCCTGACCAATGTTTCCATCTTGGGTAATAGCACAGTCCTAAGCGATATGGAGTGGAGTTGGCATATGAGCTGGTCTGTGGTTTTGCTTCCAACAGTTTCTACCGCACGCAGATGCTCGGTGGATACAATGTTGCGCGCTGGGGAAAACCCCAGGAATAATCCACAGCAGGCAGGCAAGCAAAGTATAAATAAGGGGGGGATTGGTTAGCTGCCTGCAACTCTTGCTTGTACCCGAATAAGGTTTTGCCTGCAACGCGGCCTTGTACTGCTTGAGACGACGTGACATTCATGCACAAGGCACAAGTGCTGGCAGGTTTCTGCGGGCACCCACAGTGCAGCGTTGCATTCTTGAAACCGTTGCTTGACCCTTTCCCTAAAATCGGGAAGATTCGCTTACACCTCTTATGGCTTATAATAGCCGTCTCCTGGGATAACAATAGCAATACTGAGAATAATGAAAATAAAACGCATCATAGGCTGAAGAAATTAAACGCTCGGCACGTCTTTTCTTCAGCCTTACATGACTATATATCTATATATGTATACATCCATATATTTGGGTAGAAATCCATAAAAATATATATCGATATATATGCATTTCTATATATTTATATAGATATTTATCTATACACAGAAACAGATAGATAGATAGATAGATTGATAGAAAGACTGTATGCAATAACCCTGGATGTCTGACAGTTGAAGCAGACTGGTGATGTCATTAAGGCTCTATTATGACACGTACAGCTTGGAAGCATAAATACTACAGCACGGCAGCCATTTATAGCCAGTCTCCATTGGAGATGGAAGTGGGCAGGAATGTACTGGCCTATCTTCCCAAGACGCCACAGCAGCCGGACAAATTGTATGTTCGACAGAATGGCTGTTTTATTCAGCCCATAAGGGTGACTACCCACTACAGTTTTTTTTTTTCACTGCGAAATTCGTAGCAGTTTTTTTTCTGCAGGGGTCTATGGGAATTGTAATGTTAAAATCGAAATCACGCAAATTCGCAATTTACCGCGAAATCGCGATTTTAACATTACAAGTCCCATAGACTCCTGCAGAAAAAAAAACGCTGCGAATTTCGCAGTGAAAAAAAACTGTAGTGGGTAGTCATCCTAAGGGGGAAACGGCGGCCTACAAAATCTGATTGGTCGCTGCTGCCACCATTTATGAAAAGGTCGGCTCAGTTCTTCCATGGATAAGAATAAGGTAGGTACATAGGCAGGCAGGTAGGTTCAGTTTTTGTAGGTTGAGGAATGCTTATGGGCAAGGCCTTATGTCTGAACGCTGGCGCATGAAATGGCAGAGAGGCCCGGCCCTGTGCATTCACTGATTATTGCCGTCAGCTGCTGTCTGCTTTCAAGCATGAATCAGGGGCTTCACACTTATCAACTGGCTTTGATTGTGGGTCACGCAGGTTGGTTGCAATGCCCTAGTATAAACGATACCTGGAACACAAGCCAGTCCTCAGGATGCATTCTAACTCAAGAGCACGATCACGTTGTGCCTGACCAATGTTTCCATCTTGGGTAATAGCACAGTCCTAAGCGATATGGAGTGGAGTTGGCATATGAGCTGGTCTGTGGTTTTGCTTCCAACAGTTTCTACCGCACGCAGATGCTCGGTGGATACAATGTTGCGCGCTGGGGAAAACCCCAGGAATAATCCACAGCAGGCCGGCAAGCAAAGTATAAATAAGGGGGGGATTGGTTAGCTGCCTGCAACTCTTGCTTGTACCCGAATAAGGTTTTGCCTGCAACGCGGCCTTGTACTGCTTGAGGCGACGTGACATTCATGCACAAGGCACAAGTGCTGGCAGGTTTCTGCGGGCACCCACAGTGCAGCGTTGCATTCTTGAAACCGTTGCTTGACCCTTTCCCTAAAATCAGGAAGATTCGCTTACACCTCTTATGGCTTATAATAGCCGTCTCCTGGGATAACAATAGCAATACTGAGAATAATGAAAATAAAACGCATCATAGGCTGAAGAAATTAAACGCTCGGCACGTCTTTTCTTCAGCCTTACATGACTATATATCTATATATGTATACATCCATATATTTGGGTAGAAATCCATAAAAATATATATCGATATATATGCATTTCTATATATTTATATAGATATTTATCTATACACAGAAACAGATAGATAGATAGATAGATAGATTGATAGAAAGACTGTATGCAATAACCCTGGATGTCTGACAGTTGAAGCAGACTGGTGATGTCATTAAGGCTCTATTATGACACGTACAGCTTGGAAGCATAAATACTACAGCACGGCAGCCATTTATAGCCAGTCTCCATTGGAGATGGAAGTGGGCAGGAATGTACTGGCCTATCTTCCCAAGACGCCACAGCAGCCGGACAAATTGTATGTTCGACAGAATGGCTGTTTTATTCAGCCCATAAGGGTGACTACCCACTACAGTTTTTTTTTTAACTGCGAAATTCGTAGCAGTTTTTTTTCTGCAGGGGTCTATGGGAATTGTAATGTTAAAATCGAAATCACGCAAATTCGCAATTTACCGCGAAATCGCGATTTTAACATTACAAGTCCCATAGACTCCTGCAGAAAAAAAAACGCTGCGAATTTCGCAGTGAAAAAAAACTGTAGTGGGTAGTCATCCTAAGGGGGAAACGGCGGCCTACAAAATCTGATTGGTCGCTGCTGCCACCATTTATGAAAAGGTCGGCTCAGTTCTTCCATGGATAAGAATAAGGTAGGTACATAGGCAGGCAGGTAGGTTCAGTTTTTGTAGGTTGAGGAATGCTTATGGGCAAGGCCTTATGTCTGAACGCTGGCGCATGAAATGGCAGAGAGGCCCGGCCCTGTGCATTCACTGATTATTGCCGTCAGCTGCTGTCTGCTTTCAAGCATGAATCAGGGGCTTCACACTTATCAACTGGCTTTGATTGTGGGTCACGCAGGTTGGTTGCAATGCCCTAGTATAAACGATACCTGGAACACAAGCCAGTCCTCAGGATGCATTCTAACTCAAGAGCACGATCACGTTGTGCCTGACCAATGTTTCCATCTTGGGTAATAGCACAGTCCTAAGCGATATGGAGTGGAGTTGGCATATGAGCTGGTCTGTGGTTTTGCTTCCAACAGTTTCTACCGCACGCAGATGCTCGGTGGATACAATGTTGCGCGCTGGGGAAAACCCCAGGAATAATCCACAGCAGGCCGGCAAGCAAAGTATAAATAAGGGGGGGATTGGTTAGCTGCCTGCAACTCTTGCTTGTACCCGAATAAGGTTTTGCCTGCAACGCGGCCTTGTACTGCTTGAGGCGACGTGACATTCATGCACAAGGCACAAGTGCTGGCAGGTTTCTGCGGGCACCCACAGTGCAGCGTTGCATTCTTGAAACCGTTGCTTGACCCTTTCCCTAAAATCAGGAAGATTCGCTTACACCTCTTATGGCTTATAATAGCCGTCTCCTGGGATAACAATAGCAATACTGAGAATAATGAAAATAAAACGCATCATAGGCTGAAGAAATTAAACGCTCGGCACGTCTTTTCTTCAGCCTTACATGACTATATATCTATATATGTATACATCCATATATTTGGGTAGAAATCCATAAAAATATATATCGATATATATGCATTTCTATATATTTATATAGATATTTATCTATACACAGAAACAGATAGATAGATAGATAGATAGATAGATTGATAGAAAGACTGTATGCAATAACCCTGGATGTCTGACAGTTGAAGCAGACTGGTGATGTCATTAAGGCTCTATTATGACACGTACAGCTTGGAAGCATAAATACTACAGCACGGCAGCCATTTATAGCCAGTCTCCATTGGAGATGGAAGTGGGCAGGAATGTACTGGCCTATCTTCCCAAGACGCCACAGCAGCCGGACAAATTGTATGTTCGACATAATGGCTGTTTTATTCAGCCCATAAGGGTGACTACCCACTACAGTTTTTTTTTTAACTGCGAAATTCGTAGCAGTTTTTTTTCTGCAGGGGTCTATGGGAATTGTAATGTTAAAATCGAAATCACGCAAATTCGCAATTTACCGCGAAATCGCGATTTTAACATTACAAGTCCCATAGACTCCTGCAGAAAAAAAAACGCTGCGAATTTCGCAGTGAAAAAAAACTGTAGTGGGTAGTCATCCTAAGGGGGAAACGGCGGCCTACAAAATCTGATTGGTCGCTGCTGCCACCATTTATGAAAAGGTCGGCTCAGTTCTTCCATGGATAAGAATAAGGTAGGTACATAGGCAGGCAGGTAGGTTCAGTTTTTGTAGGTTGAGGAATGCTTATGGGCAAGGCCTTATGTCTGAACGCTGGCGCATGAAATGGCAGAGAGGCCCGGCCCTGTGCATTCACTGATTATTGCCGTCAGCTGCTGTCTGCTTTCAAGCATGAATCAGGGGCTTCACACTTATCAACTGGCTTTGATTGTGGGTCACGCAGGTTGGTTGCAATGCCCTAGTATAAACGATACCTGGAACACAAGCCAGTCCTCAGGATGCATTCTAACTCAAGAGCACGATCACGTTGTGCCTGACCAATGTTTCCATCTTGGGTAATAGCACAGTCCTAAGCGATATGGAGTGGAGTTGGCATATGAGCTGGTCTGTGGTTTTGCTTCCAACAGTTTCTACCGCACGCAGATGCTCGGTGGATACAATGTTGCGCGCTGGGGAAAACCCCAGGAATAATCCACAGCAGGCAGGCAAGCAAAGTATAAATAAGGGGGGGATTGGTTAGCTGCCTGCAACTCTTGCTTGTACCCGAATAAGGTTTTGCCTGCAACGCGGCCTTGTACTGCTTGAGACGACGTGACATTCATGCACAAGGCACAAGTGCTGGCAGGTTTCTGCGGGCACCCACAGTGCAGCGTTGCATTCTTGAAACCGTTGCTTGACCCTTTCCCTAAAATCGGGAAGATTCGCTTACACCTCTTATGGCTTATAATAGCCGTCTCCTGGGATAACAATAGCAATACTGAGAATAATGAAAATAAAACGCATCATAGGCTGAAGAAATTAAACGCTCGGCACGTCTTTTCTTCAGCCTTACATGACTATATATCTATATATGTATACATCCATATATTTGGGTAGAAATCCATAAAAATATATATCGATATATATGCATTTCTATATATTTATATAGATATTTATCTATACACAGAAACAGATAGATAGATAGATAGATAGATTGATAGAAAGACTGTATGCAATAACCCTGGATGTCTGACAGTTGAAGCAGACTGGTGATGTCATTAAGGCTCTATTATGACACGTACAGCTTGGAAGCATAAATACTACAGCACGGCAGCCATTTATAGCCAGTCTCCATTGGAGATGGAAGTGGGCAGGAATGTACTGGCCTATCTTCCCAAGACGCCACAGCAGCCGGACAAATTGTATGTTCGACAGAATGGCTGTTTTATTCAGCCCATAAGGGTGACTACCCACTACAGTTTTTTTTTTTCACTGCGAAATTCGTCGCAGTTTTTTTTCTGCAGGGGTCTATGGGAATTGTAATGTTAAAATCGAAATCACGCAAATTCGCAATTTACCGCGAAATCGCGATTTTAACATTACAAGTCCCATAGACTCCTGCAGAAAAAAAAACGCTGCGAATTTCGCAGTGAAAAAAAACTGTAGTGGGTAGTCATCCTAAGGGGGAAACGGCGGCCTACAAAATCTGATTGGTCGCTGCTGCCACCATTTATGAAAAGGTCGGCTCAGTTCTTCCATGGATAAGAATAAGGTAGGTACATAGGCAGGCAGGTAGGTTCAGTTTTTGTAGGTTGAGGAATGCTTATGGGCAAGGCCTTATGTCTGAACGCTGGCGCATGAAATGGCAGAGAGGCCCGGCCCTGTGCATTCACTGATTATTGCCGTCAGCTGCTGTCTGCTTTCAAGCATGAATCAGGGGCTTCACACTTATCAACTGGCTTTGATTGTGGGTCACGCAGGTTGGTTGCAATGCCCTAGTATAAACGATACCTGGAACACAAGCCAGTCCTCAGGATGCATTCTAACTCAAGAGCACGATCACGTTGTGCCTGACCAATGTTTCCATCTTGGGTAATAGCACAGTCCTAAGCGATATGGAGTGGAGTTGGCATATGAGCTGGTCTGTGGTTTTGCTTCCAACAGTTTCTACCGCACGCAGATGCTCGGTGGATACAATGTTGCGCGCTGGGGAAAACCCCAGGAATAATCCACAGCAGGCAGGCAAGCAAAGTATAAATAAGGGGGGGATTGGTTAGCTGCCTGCAACTCTTGCTTGTACCCGAATAAGGTTTTGCCTGCAACGCGGCCTTGTACTGCTTGAGACGACGTGACATTCATGCACAAGGCACAAGTGCTGGCAGGTTTCTGCGGGCACCCACAGTGCAGCGTTGCATTCTTGAAACCGTTGCTTGACCCTTTCCCTAAAATCAGGAAGATTCGCTTACACCTCTTATGGCTTATAATAGCCGTCTCCTGGGATAACAATAGCAATACTGAGAATAATGAAAATAAAACGCATCATAGGCTGAAGAAATTAAACGCTCGGCACGTCTTTTCTTCAGCCTTACATGACTATATATCTATATATGTATACATCCATATATTTGGGTAGAAATCCATAAAAATATATATCGATATATATGCATTTCTATATATTTATATAGATATTTATCTATACACAGAAACAGATAGATAGATAGATAGATAGATTGATAGAAAGACTGTATGCAATAACCCTGGATGTCTGACAGTTGAAGCAGACTGGTGATGTCATTAAGGCTCTATTATGACACGTACAGCTTGGAAGCATAAATACTACAGCACGGCAGCCATTTATAGCCAGTCTCCATTGGAGATGGAAGTGGGCAGGAATGTACTGGCCTATCTTCCCAAGACGCCACAGCAGCCGGACAAATTGTATGTTCGACAGAATGGCTGTTTTATTCAGCCCATAAGGGTGACTACCCACTACAGTTTTTTTTTTTCACTGCGAAATTCGTAGCAGTTTTTTTTCTGCAGGGGTCTATGGGAATTGTAATGTTAAAATCGAAATCACGCAAATTCGCAATTTACCGCGAAATCGCGATTTTAACATTACAAGTCCCATAGACTCCTGCAGAAAAAAAAACGCTGCGAATTTCGCAGTGAAAAAAAACTGTAGTGGGTAGTCATCCTAAGGGGGAAACGGCGGCCTACAAAATCTGATTGGTCGCTGCTGCCACCATTTATGAAAAGGTCGGCTCAGTTCTTCCATGGATAAGAATAAGGTAGGTACATAGGCAGGCAGGTAGGTTCAGTTTTTGTAGGTTGAGGAATGCTTATGGGCAAGGCCTTATGTCTGAACGCTGGCGCATGAAATGGCAGAGAGGCCCGGCCCTGTGCATTCACTGATTATTGCCGTCAGCTGCTGTCTGCTTTCAAGCATGAATCAGGGGCTTCACACTTATCAACTGGCTTTGATTGTGGGTCACGCAGGTTGGTTGCAATGCCCTAGTATAAACGATACCTGGAACACAAGCCAGTCCTCAGGATGCATTCTAACTCAAGAGCACGATCACGTTGTGCCTGACCAATGTTTCCATCTTGGGTAATAGCACAGTCCTAAGCGATATGGAGTGGAGTTGGCATATGAGCTGGTCTGTGGTTTTGCTTCCAACAGTTTCTACCGCACGCAGATGCTCGGTGGATACAATGTTGCGCGCTGGGGAAAACCCCAGGAATAATCCACAGCAGGCCGGCAAGCAAAGTATAAATAAGGGGGGGATTGGTTAGCTGCCTGCAACTCTTGCTTGTACCCGAATAAGGTTTTGCCTGCAACGCGGCCTTGTACTGCTTGAGGCGACGTGACATTCATGCACAAGGCACAAGTGCTGGCAGGTTTCTGCGGGCACCCACAGTGCAGCGTTGCATTCTTGAAACCGTTGCTTGACCCTTTCCCTAAAATCAGGAAGATTCGCTTACACCTCTTATGGCTTATAATAGCCGTCTCCTGGGATAACAATAGCAATACTGAGAATAATGAAAATAAAACGCATCATAGGCTGAAGAAATTAAACGCTCGGCACGTCTTTTCTTCAGCCTTACATGACTATATATCTATATATGTATACATCCATATATTTGGGTAGAAATCCATAAAAATATATATCGATATATATGCATTTCTATATATTTATATAGATATTTATCTATACACAGAAACAGATAGATAGATAGATAGATAGATAGATTGATAGAAAGACTGTATGCAATAACCCTGGATGTCTGACAGTTGAAGCAGACTGGTGATGTCATTAAGGCTCTATTATGACACGTACAGCTTGGAAGCATAAATACTACAGCACGGCAGCCATTTATAGCCAGTCTCCATTGGAGATGGAAGTGGGCAGGAATGTACTGGCCTATCTTCCCAAGACGCCACAGCAGCCGGACAAATTGTATGTTCGACAGAATGGCTGTTTTATTCAGCCCATAAGGGTGACTACCCACTACAGTTTTTTTTTTAACTGCGAAATTCGTAGCAGTTTTTTTTCTGCAGGGGTCTATGGGAATTGTAATGTTAAAATCGAAATCACGCAAATTCGCAATTTACCGCGAAATCGCGATTTTAACATTACAAGTCCCATAGACTCCTGCAGAAAAAAAAACGCTGCGAATTTCGCAGTGAAAAAAAACTGTAGTGGGTAGTCATCCTAAGGGGGAAACGGCGGCCTACAAAATCTGATTGGTCGCTGCTGCCACCATTTATGAAAAGGTCGGCTCAGTTCTTCCATGGATAAGAATAAGGTAGGTACATAGGCAGGCAGGTAGGTTCAGTTTTTGTAGGTTGAGGAATGCTTATGGGCAAGGCCTTATGTCTGAACGCTGGCGCATGAAATGGCAGAGAGGCCCGGCCCTGTGCATTCACTGATTATTGCCGTCAGCTGCTGTCTGCTTTCAAGCATGAATCAGGGGCTTCACACTTATCAACTGGCTTTGATTGTGGGTCACGCAGGTTGGTTGCAATGCCCTAGTATAAACGATACCTGGAACACAAGCCAGTCCTCAGGATGCATTCTAACTCAAGAGCACGATCACGTTGTGCCTGACCAATGTTTCCATCTTGGGTAATAGCACAGTCCTAAGCGATATGGAGTGGAGTTGGCATATGAGCTGGTCTGTGGTTTTGCTTCCAACAGTTTCTACCGCACGCAGATGCTCGGTGGATACAATGTTGCGCGCTGGGGAAAACCCCAGGAATAATCCACAGCAGGCAGGCAAGCAAAGTATAAATAAGGGGGGGATTGGTTAGCTGCCTGCAACTCTTGCTTGTACCCGAATAAGGTTTTGCCTGCAACGCGGCCTTGTACTGCTTGAGGCGACGTGACATTCATGCACAAGGCACAAGTGCTGGCAGGTTTCTGCGGGCACCCACAGTGCAGCGTTGCATTCTTGAAACCGTTGCTTGACCCTTTCCCTAAAATCAGGAAGATTCGCTTACACCTCTTATGGCTTATAATAGCCGTCTCCTGGGATAACAATAGCAATACTGAGAATAATGAAAATAAAACGCATCATAGGCTGAAGAAATTAAACGCTCGGCACGTCTTTTCTTCAGCCTTACATGACTATATATCTATATATGTATACATCCATATATTTGGGTAGAAATCCATAAAAATATATATCGATATATATGCATTTCTATATATTTATATAGATATTTATCTATACACAGAAACAGATAGATAGATAGATAGATAGATTGATAGAAAGACTGTATGCAATAACCCTGGATGTCTGACAGTTGAAGCAGACTGGTGATGTCATTAAGGCTCTATTATGACACGTACAGCTTGGAAGCATAAATACTACAGCACGGCAGCCATTTATAGCCAGTCTCCATTGGAGATGGAAGTGGGCAGGAATGTACTGGCCTATCTTCCCAAGACGCCACAGCAGCCGGACAAATTGTATGTTCGACAGAATGGCTGTTTTATTCAGCCCATAAGGGTGACTACCCACTACAGTTTTTTTTTTCACTGCGAAATTCGTAGCAGTTTTTTTTCTGCAGGGGTCTATGGGAATTGTAATGTTAAAATCGAAATCACGCAAATTCGCAATTTACCGCGAAATCGCGATTTTAACATTACAAGTCCCATAGACTCCTGCAGAAAAAAAAACGCTGCGAATTTCGCAGTGAAAAAAAACTGTAGTGGGTAGTCATCCTAAGGGGGAAACGGCGGCCTACAAAATCTGATTGGTCGCTGCTGCCACCATTTATGAAAAGGTCGGCTCAGTTCTTCCATGGATAAGAATAAGGTAGGTACATAGGCAGGCAGGTAGGTTCAGTTTTTGTAGGTTGAGGAATGCTTATGGGCAAGGCCTTATGTCTGAACGCTGGCGCATGAAATGGCAGAGAGGCCCGGCCCTGTGCATTCACTGATTATTGCCGTCAGCTGCTGTCTGCTTTCAAGCATGAATCAGGGGCTTCACACTTATCAACTGGCTTTGATTGTGGGTCACGCAGGTTGGTTGCAATGCCCTAGTATAAACGATACCTGGAACACAAGCCAGTCCTCAGGATGCATTCTAACTCAAGAGCACGATCACGTTGTGCCTGACCAATGTTTCCATCTTGGGTAATAGCACAGTCCTAAGCGATATGGAGTGGAGTTGGCATATGAGCTGGTCTGTGGTTTTGCTTCCAACAGTTTCTACCGCACGCAGATGCTCGGTGGATACAATGTTGCGCGCTGGGGAAAACCCCAGGAATAATCCACAGCAGGCAGGCAAGCAAAGTATAAATAAGGGGGGGATTGGTTAGCTGCCTGCAACTCTTGCTTGTACCCGAATAAGGTTTTGCCTGCAACGCGGCCTTGTACTGCTTGAGACGACGTGACATTCATGCACAAGGCACAAGTGCTGGCAGGTTTCTGCGGGCACCCACAGTGCAGCGTTGCATTCTTGAAACCGTTGCTTGACCCTTTCCCTAAAATCAGGAAGATTCGCTTACACCTCTTATGGCTTATAATAGCCGTCTCCTGGGATAACAATAGCAATACTGAGAATAATGAAAATAAAACGCATCATAGGCTGAAGAAATTAAACGCTCGGCACGTCTTTTCTTCAGCCTTACATGACTATATATCTATATATGTATACATCCATATATTTGGGTAGAAATCCATAAAAATATATATCGATATATATGCATTTCTATATATTTATATAGATATTTATCTATACACAGAAACAGATAGATAGATAGATAGATAGATTGATAGAAAGACTGTATGCAATAACCCTGGATGTCTGACAGTTGAAGCAGACTGGTGATGTCATTAAGGCTCTATTATGACACGTACAGCTTGGAAGCATAAATACTACAGCACGGCAGCCATTTATAGCCAGTCTCCATTGGAGATGGAAGTGGGCAGGAATGTACTGGCCTATCTTCCCAAGACGCCACAGCAGCCGGACAAATTGTATGTTCGACAGAATGGCTGTTTTATTCAGCCCATAAGGGTGACTACCCACTACAGTTTTTTTTTTCACTGCGAAATTCGTAGCAGTTTTTTTTCTGCAGGGGTCTATGGGAATTGTAATGTTAAAATCGAAATCACGCAAATTCGCAATTTACCGCGAAATCGCGATTTTAACATTACAAGTCCCATAGACTCCTGCAGAAAAAAAAACGCTGCGAATTTCGCAGTGAAAAAAAACTGTAGTGGGTAGTCATCCTAAGGGGGAAACGGCGGCCTACAAAATCTGATTGGTCGCTGCTGCCACCATTTATGAAAAGGTCGGCTCAGTTCTTCCATGGATAAGAATAAGGTAGGTACATAGGCAGGCAGGTAGGTTCAGTTTTTGTAGGTTGAGGAATGCTTATGGGCAAGGCCTTATGTCTGAACGCTGGCGCATGAAATGGCAGAGAGGCCCGGCCCTGTGCATTCACTGATTATTGCCGTCAGCTGCTGTCTGCTTTCAAGCATGAATCAGGGGCTTCACACTTATCAACTGGCTTTGATTGTGGGTCACGCAGGTTGGTTGCAATGCCCTAGTATAAACGATACCTGGAACACAAGCCAGTCCTCAGGATGCATTCTAACTCAAGAGCACGATCACGTTGTGCCTGACCAATGTTTCCATCTTGGGTAATAGCACAGTCCTAAGCGATATGGAGTGGAGTTGGCATATGAGCTGGTCTGTGGTTTTGCTTCCAACAGTTTCTACCGCACGCAGATGCTCGGTGGATACAATGTTGCGCGCTGGGGAAAACCCCAGGAATAATCCACAGCAGGCAGGCAAGCAAAGTATAAATAAGGGGGGGATTGGTTAGCTGCCTGCAACTCTTGCTTGTACCCGAATAAGGTTTTGCCTGCAACGCGGCCTTGTACTGCTTGAGACGACGTGACATTCATGCACAAGGCACAAGTGCTGGCAGGTTTCTGCGGGCACCCACAGTGCAGCGTTGCATTCTTGAAACCGTTGCTTGACCCTTTCCCTAAAATCGGGAAGATTCGCTTACACCTCTTATGGCTTATAATAGCCGTCTCCTGGGATAACAATAGCAATACTGAGAATAATGAAAATAAAACGCATCATAGGCTGAAGAAATTAAACGCTCGGCACGTCTTTTCTTCAGCCTTACATGACTATATATCTATATATGTATACATCCATATATTTGGGTAGAAATCCATAAAAATATATATCGATATATATGCATTTCTATATATTTATATAGATATTTATCTATACACAGAAACAGATAGATAGATAGATAGATTGATAGAAAGACTGTATGCAATAACCCTGGATGTCTGACAGTTGAAGCAGACTGGTGATGTCATTAAGGCTCTATTATGACACGTACAGCTTGGAAGCATAAATACTACAGCACGGCAGCCATTTATAGCCAGTCTCCATTGGAGATGGAAGTGGGCAGGAATGTACTGGCCTATCTTCCCAAGACGCCACAGCAGCCGGACAAATTGTATGTTCGACAGAATGGCTGTTTTATTCAGCCCATAAGGGTGACTACCCACTACAGTTTTTTTTTTTCACTGCGAAATTCGTAGCAGTTTTTTTTCTGCAGGGGTCTATGGGAATTGTAATGTTAAAATCGAAATCACGCAAATTCGCAATTTACCGCGAAATCGCGATTTTAACATTACAAGTCCCATAGACTCCTGCAGAAAAAAAAACGCTGCGAATTTCGCAGTGAAAAAAAACTGTAGTGGGTAGTCATCCTAAGGGGGAAACGGCGGCCTACAAAATCTGATTGGTCGCTGCTGCCACCATTTATGAAAAGGTCGGCTCAGTTCTTCCATGGATAAGAATAAGGTAGGTACATAGGCAGGCAGGTAGGTTCAGTTTTTGTAGGTTGAGGAATGCTTATGGGCAAGGCCTTATGCCTGAACGCTGGCGCATGAAATGGCAGAGAGGCCCGGCCCTGTGCATTCACTGATTATTGCCGTCAGCTGCTGTCTGCTTTCAAGCATGAATCAGGGGCTTCACACTTATCAACTGGCTTTGATTGTGGGTCACGCAGGTTGGTTGCAATGCCCTAGTATAAACGATACCTGGAACACAAGCCAGTCCTCAGGATGCATTCTAACTCAAGAGCACGATCACGTTGTGCCTGACCAATGTTTCCATCTTGGGTAATAGCACAGTCCTAAGCGATATGGAGTGGAGTTGGCATATGAGCTGGTCTGTGGTTTTGCTTCCAACAGTTTCTACCGCACGCAGATGCTCGGTGGATACAATGTTGCGCGCTGGGGAAAACCCCAGGAATAATCCACAGCAGGCAGGCAAGCAAAGTATAAATAAGGGGGGGATTGGTTAGCTGCCTGCAACTCTTGCTTGTACCCGAATAAGGTTTTGCCTGCAACGCGGCCTTGTACTGCTTGAGGCGACGTGACATTCATGCACAAGGCACAAGTGCTGGCAGGTTTCTGCGGGCACCCACAGTGCAGCGTTGCATTCTTGAAACCGTTGCTTGACCCTTTCCCTAAAATCAGGAAGATTCGCTTACACCTCTTATGGCTTATAATAGCCGTCTCCTGGGATAACAATAGCAATACTGAGAATAATGAAAATAAAACGCATCATAGGCTGAAGAAATTAAACGCTCGGCACGTCTTTTCTTCAGCCTTACATGACTATATATCTATATATGTATACATCCATATATTTGGGTAGAAATCCATAAAAATATATATCGATATATATGCATTTCTATATATTTATATAGATATTTATCTATACACAGAAACAGATAGATAGATAGATAGATAGATAGATAGATAGATAGATAGATAGATAGATTGATAGAAAGACTGTATGCAATAACCCTGGATGTCTGACAGTTGAAGCAGACTGGTGATGTCATTAAGGCTCTATTATGACACGTACAGCTTGGAAGCATAAATACTACAGCACGGCAGCCATTTATAGCCAGTCTCCATTGGAGATGGAAGTGGGCAGGAATGTACTGGCCTATCTTCCCAAGACGCCACAGCAGCCGGACAAATTGTATGTTCGACAGAATGGCTGTTTTATTCAGCCCATAAGGGTGACTACCCACTACAGTTTTTTTTTTAACTGCGAAATTCGTAGCAGTTTTTTTTCTGCAGGGGTCTATGGGAATTGTAATGTTAAAATCGAAATCACGCAAATTCGCAATTTACCGCGAAATCGCGATTTTAACATTACAAGTCCCATAGACTCCTGCAGAAAAAAAAACGCTGCGAATTTCGCAGTGAAAAAAAACTGTAGTGGGTAGTCATCCTAAGGGGGAAACGGCGGCCTACAAAATCTGATTGGTCGCTGCTGCCACCATTTATGAAAAGGTCGGCTCAGTTCTTCCATGGATAAGAATAAGGTAGGTACATAGGCAGGCAGGTAGGTTCAGTTTTTGTAGGTTGAGGAATGCTTATGGGCAAGGCCTTATGTCTGAACGCTGGCGCATGAAATGGCAGAGAGGCCCGGCCCTGTGCATTCACTGATTATTGCCGTCAGCTGCTGTCTGCTTTCAAGCATGAATCAGGGGCTTCACACTTATCAACTGGCTTTGATTGTGGGTCACGCAGGTTGGTTGCAATGCCCTAGTATAAACGATACCTGGAACACAAGCCAGTCCTCAGGATGCATTCTAACTCAAGAGCACGATCACGTTGTGCCTGACCAATGTTTCCATCTTGGGTAATAGCACAGTCCTAAGCGATATGGAGTGGAGTTGGCATATGAGCTGGTCTGTGGTTTTGCTTCCAACAGTTTCTACCGCACGCAGATGCTCGGTGGATACAATGTTGCGCGCTGGGGAAAACCCCAGGAATAATCCACAGCAGGCAGGCAAGCAAAGTATAAATAAGGGGGGGATTGGTTAGCTGCCTGCAACTCTTGCTTGTACCCGAATAAGGTTTTGCCTGCAACGCGGCCTTGTACTGCTTGAGACGACGTGACATTCATGCACAAGGCACAAGTGCTGGCAGGTTTCTGCGGGCACCCACAGTGCAGCGTTGCATTCTTGAAACCGTTGCTTGACCCTTTCCCTAAAATCAGGAAGATTCGCTTACACCTCTTATGGCTTATAATAGCCGTCTCCTGGGATAACAATAGCAATACTGAGAATAATGAAAATAAAACGCATCATAGGCTGAAGAAATTAAACGCTCGGCACGTCTTTTCTTCAGCCTTACATGACTATATATCTATATATGTATACATCCATATATTTGGGTAGAAATCCATAAAAATATATATCGATATATATGCATTTCTATATATTTATATAGATATTTATCTATACACAGAAACAGATAGATAGATAGATAGATAGATTGATAGAAAGACTGTATGCAATAACCCTGGATGTCTGACAGTTGAAGCAGACTGGTGATGTCATTAAGGCTCTATTATGACACGTACAGCTTGGAAGCATAAATACTACAGCACGGCAGCCATTTATAGCCAGTCTCCATTGGAGATGGAAGTGGGCAGGAATGTACTGGCCTATCTTCCCAAGACGCCACAGCAGCCGGACAAATTGTATGTTCGACAGAATGGCTGTTTTATTCAGCCCATAAGGGTGACTACCCACTACAGTTTTTTTTTTCACTGCGAAATTCGTAGCAGTTTTTTTTCTGCAGGGGTCTATGGGAATTGTAATGTTAAAATCGAAATCACGCAAATTCGCAATTTACCGCGAAATCGCGATTTTAACATTACAAGTCCCATAGACTCCTGCAGAAAAAAAAACGCTGCGAATTTCGCAGTGAAAAAAAACTGTAGTGGGTAGTCATCCTAAGGGGGAAACGGCGGCCTACAAAATCTGATTGGTCGCTGCTGCCACCATTTATGAAAAGGTCGGCTCAGTTCTTCCATGGATAAGAATAAGGTAGGTACATAGGCAGGCAGGTAGGTTCAGTTTTTGTAGGTTGAGGAATGCTTATGGGCAAGGCCTTATGTCTGAACGCTGGCGCATGAAATGGCAGAGAGGCCCGGCCCTGTGCATTCACTGATTATTGCCGTCAGCTGCTGTCTGCTTTCAAGCATGAATCAGGGGCTTCACACTTATCAACTGGCTTTGATTGTGGGTCACGCAGGTTGGTTGCAATGCCCTAGTATAAACGATACCTGGAACACAAGCCAGTCCTCAGGATGCATTCTAACTCAAGAGCACGATCACGTTGTGCCTGACCAATGTTTCCATCTTGGGTAATAGCACAGTCCTAAGCGATATGGAGTGGAGTTGGCATATGAGCTGGTCTGTGGTTTTGCTTCCAACAGTTTCTACCGCACGCAGATGCTCGGTGGATACAATGTTGCGCGCTGGGGAAAACCCCAGGAATAATCCACAGCAGGCCGGCAAGCAAAGTATAAATAAGGGGGGGATTGGTTAGCTGCCTGCAACTCTTGCTTGTACCCGAATAAGGTTTTGCCTGCAACGCGGCCTTGTACTGCTTGAGGCGACGTGACATTCATGCACAAGGCACAAGTGCTGGCAGGTTTCTGCGGGCACCCACAGTGCAGCGTTGCATTCTTGAAACCGTTGCTTGACCCTTTCCCTAAAATCAGGAAGATTCGCTTACACCTCTTATGGCTTATAATAGCCGTCTCCTGGGATAACAATAGCAATACTGAGAATAATGAAAATAAAACGCATCATAGGCTGAAGAAATTAAACGCTCGGCACGTCTTTTCTTCAGCCTTACATGACTATATATCTATATATGTATACATCCATATATTTGGGTAGAAATCCATAAAAATATATATCGATATATATGCATTTCTATATATTTATATAGATATTTATCTATACACAGAAACAGATAGATAGATAGATAGATAGATTGATAGAAAGACTGTATGCAATAACCCTGGATGTCTGACAGTTGAAGCAGACTGGTGATGTCATTAAGGCTCTATTATGACACGTACAGCTTGGAAGCATAAATACTACAGCACGGCAGCCATTTATAGCCAGTCTCCATTGGAGATGGAAGTGGGCAGGAATGTACTGGCCTATCTTCCCAAGACGCCACAGCAGCCGGACAAATTGTATGTTCGACAGAATGGCTGTTTTATTCAGCCCATAAGGGTGACTACCCACTACAGTTTTTTTTTTTCACTGCGAAATTCGTAGCAGTTTTTTTTCTGCAGGGGTCTATGGGAATTGTAATGTTAAAATCGAAATCACGCAAATTCGCAATTTACCGCGAAATCGCGATTTTAACATTACAAGTCCCATAGACTCCTGCAGAAAAAAAAACGCTGCGAATTTCGCAGTGAAAAAAAACTGTAGTGGGTAGTCATCCTAAGGGGGAAACGGCGGCCTACAAAATCTGATTGGTCGCTGCTGCCACCATTTATGAAAAGGTCGGCTCAGTTCTTCCATGGATAAGAATAAGGTAGGTACATAGGCAGGCAGGTAGGTTCAGTTTTTGTAGGTTGAGGAATGCTTATGGGCAAGGCCTTATGCCTGAACGCTGGCGCATGAAATGGCAGAGAGGCCCGGCCCTGTGCATTCACTGATTATTGCCGTCAGCTGCTGTCTGCTTTCAAGCATGAATCAGGGGCTTCACACTTATCAACTGGCTTTGATTGTGGGTCACGCAGGTTGGTTGCAATGCCCTAGTATAAACGATACCTGGAACACAAGCCAGTCCTCAGGATGCATTCTAACTCAAGAGCACGATCACGTTGTGCCTGACCAATGTTTCCATCTTGGGTAATAGCACAGTCCTAAGCGATATGGAGTGGAGTTGGCATATGAGCTGGTCTGTGGTTTTGCTTCCAACAGTTTCTACCGCACGCAGATGCTCGGTGGATACAATGTTGCGCGCTGGGGAAAACCCCAGGAATAATCCACAGCAGGCAGGCAAGCAAAGTATAAATAAGGGGGGGATTGGTTAGCTGCCTGCAACTCTTGCTTGTACCCGAATAAGGTTTTGCCTGCAACGCGGCCTTGTACTGCTTGAGGCGACGTGACATTCATGCACAAGGCACAAGTGCTGGCAGGTTTCTGCGGGCACCCACAGTGCAGCGTTGCATTCTTGAAACCGTTGCTTGACCCTTTCCCTAAAATCAGGAAGATTCGCTTACACCTCTTATGGCTTATAATAGCCGTCTCCTGGGATAACAATAGCAATACTGAGAATAATGAAAATAAAACGCATCATAGGCTGAAGAAATTAAACGCTCGGCACGTCTTTTCTTCAGCCTTACATGACTATATATCTATATATGTATACATCCATATATTTGGGTAGAAATCCATAAAAATATATATCGATATATATGCATTTCTATATATTTATATAGATATTTATCTATACACAGAAACAGATAGATAGATAGATAGATAGATAGATAGATAGATAGATAGATAGATAGATAGATAGATAGATAGATTGATAGAAAGACTGTATGCAATAACCCTGGATGTCTGACAGTTGAAGCAGACTGGTGATGTCATTAAGGCTCTATTATGACACGTACAGCTTGGAAGCATAAATACTACAGCACGGCAGCCATTTATAGCCAGTCTCCATTGGAGATGGAAGTGGGCAGGAATGTACTGGCCTATCTTCCCAAGACGCCACAGCAGCCGGACAAATTGTATGTTCGACAGAATGGCTGTTTTATTCAGCCCATAAGGGTGACTACCCACTACAGTTTTTTTTTTTCACTGCGAAATTCGTAGCAGTTTTTTTTCTGCAGGGGTCTATGGGAATTGTAATGTTAAAATCGAAATCACGCAAATTCGCAATTTACCGCGAAATCGCGATTTTAACATTACAAGTCCCATAGACTCCTGCAGAAAAAAAAAACGCTGCGAATTTCGCAGTGAAAAAAAACTGTAGTGGGTAGTCATCCTAAGGGGGAAACGGCGGCCTACAAAATCTGATTGGTCGCTGCTGCCACCATTTATGAAAAGGTCGGCTCAGTTCTTCCATGGATAAGAATAAGGTAGGTACATAGGCAGGCAGGTAGGTTCAGTTTTTGTAGGTTGAGGAATGCTTATGGGCAAGGCCTTATGCCTGAACGCTGGCGCATGAAATGGCAGAGAGGCCCGGCCCTGTGCATTCACTGATTATTGCCGTCAGCTGCTGTCTGCTTTCAAGCATGAATCAGGGGCTTCACACTTATCAACTGGCTTTGATTGTGGGTCACGCAGGTTGGTTGCAATGCCCTAGTATAAACGATACCTGGAACACAAGCCAGTCCTCAGGATGCATTCTAACTCAAGAGCACGATCACGTTGTGCCTGACCAATGTTTCCATCTTGGGTAATAGCACAGTCCTAAGCGATATGGAGTGGAGTTGGCATATGAGCTGGTCTGTGGTTTTGCTTCCAACAGTTTCTACCGCACGCAGATGCTCGGTGGATACAATGTTGCGCGCTGGGGAAAACCCCAGGAATAATCCACAGCAGGCAGGCAAGCAAAGTATAAATAAGGGGGGGATTGGTTAGCTGCCTGCAACTCTTGCTTGTACCCGAATAAGGTTTTGCCTGCAACGCGGCCTTGTACTGCTTGAGACGACGTGACATTCATGCACAAGGCACAAGTGCTGGCAGGTTTCTGCGGGCACCCACAGTGCAGCGTTGCATTCTTGAAACCGTTGCTTGACCCTTTCCCTAAAATCGGGAAGATT
Organism: Eleutherodactylus coqui; assembly: GCF_035609145.1. Lineage (NCBI taxonomy): Eukaryota > Metazoa > Chordata > Amphibia > Anura > Eleutherodactylidae > Eleutherodactylus > Eleutherodactylus coqui. The sequence continues at coordinate 106,075 of NW_027102240.1, forward strand.
CGCTTACACCTCTTATGGCTTATAATAGCCGTCTCCTGGGATAACAATAGCAATACTGAGAATAATGAAAATAAAACGCATCATAGGCTGAAGAAATTAAACGCTCGGCACGTCTTTTCTTCAGCCTTACATGACTATATATCTATATATGTATACATCCATATATTTGGGTAGAAATCCATAAAAATATATATCGATATATATGCATTTCTATATATTTATATAGATATTTATCTATACACAGAAACAGATAGATAGATAGATAGATTGATAGAAAGACTGTATGCAATAACCCTGGATGTCTGACAGTTGAAGCAGACTGGTGATGTCATTAAGGCTCTATTATGACACGTACAGCTTGGAAGCATAAATACTACAGCACGGCAGCCATTTATAGCCAGTCTCCATTGGAGATGGAAGTGGGCAGGAATGTACTGGCCTATCTTCCCAAGACGCCACAGCAGCCGGACAAATTGTATGTTCGACAGAATGGCTGTTTTATTCAGCCCATAAGGGTGACTACCCACTACAGTTTTTTTTTTTCACTGCGAAATTCGTAGCAGTTTTTTTTCTGCAGGGGTCTATGGGAATTGTAATGTTAAAATCGAAATCACGCAAATTCGCAATTTACCGCGAAATCGCGATTTTAACATTACAAGTCCCATAGACTCCTGCAGAAAAAAAAAACGCTGCGAATTTCGCAGTGAAAAAAAACTGTAGTGGGTAGTCATCCTAAGGGGGAAACGGCGGCCTACAAAATCTGATTGGTCGCTGCTGCCACCATTTATGAAAAGGTCGGCTCAGTTCTTCCATGGATAAGAATAAGGTAGGTACATAGGCAGGCAGGTAGGTTCAGTTTTTGTAGGTTGAGGAATGCTTATGGGCAAGGCCTTATGCCTGAACGCTGGCGCATGAAATGGCAGAGAGGCCCGGCCCTGTGCATTCACTGATTATTGCCGTCAGCTGCTGTCTGCTTTCAAGCATGAATCAGGGGCTTCACACTTATCAACTGGCTTTGATTGTGGGTCACGCAGGTTGGTTGCAATGCCCTAGTATAAACGATACCTGGAACACAAGCCAGTCCTCAGGATGCATTCTAACTCAAGAGCACGATCACGTTGTGCCTGACCAATGTTTCCATCTTGGGTAATAGCACAGTCCTAAGCGATATGGAGTGGAGTTGGCATATGAGCTGGTCTGTGGTTTTGCTTCCAACAGTTTCTACCGCACGCAGATGCTCGGTGGATACAATGTTGCGCGCTGGGGAAAACCCCAGGAATAATCCACAGCAGGCAGGCAAGCAAAGTATAAATAAGGGGGGGATTGGTTAGCTGCCTGCAACTCTTGCTTGTACCCGAATAAGGTTTTGCCTGCAACGCGGCCTTGTACTGCTTGAGGCGACGTGACATTCATGCACAAGGCACAAGTGCTGGCAGGTTTCTGCGGGCACCCACAGTGCAGCGTTGCATTCTTGAAACCGTTGCTTGACCCTTTCCCTAAAATCGGGAAGATTCGCTTACACCTCTTATGGCTTATAATAGCCGTCTCCTGGGATAACAATAGCAATACTGAGAATAATGAAAATAAAACGCATCATAGGCTGAAGAAATTAAACGCTCGGCACGTCTTTTCTTCAGCCTTACATGACTATATATCTATATATGTATACATCCATATATTTGGGTAGAAATCCATAAAAATATATATCGATATATATGCATTTCTATATATTTATATAGATATTTATCTATACACAGAAACAGATAGATAGATAGATAGATAGATAGATAGATAGATAGATAGATTGATAGAAAGACTGTATGCAATAACCCTGGATGTCTGACAGTTGAAGCAGACTGGTGATGTCATTAAGGCTCTATTATGACACGTACAGCTTGGAAGCATAAATACTACAGCACGGCAGCCATTTATAGCCAGTCTCCATTGGAGATGGAAGTGGGCAGGAATGTACTGGCCTATCTTCCCAAGACGCCACAGCAGCCGGACAAATTGTATGTTCGACAGAATGGCTGTTTTATTCAGCCCATAAGGGTGACTACCCACTACAGTTTTTTTTTTAACTGCGAAATTCGTAGCAGTTTTTTTTCTGCAGGGGTCTATGGGAATTGTAATGTTAAAATCGAAATCACGCAAATTCGCAATTTACCGCGAAATCGCGATTTTAACATTACAAGTCCCATAGACTCCTGCAGAAAAAAAAACGCTGCGAATTTCGCAGTGAAAAAAAACTGTAGTGGGTAGTCATCCTAAGGGGGAAACGGCGGCCTACAAAATCTGATTGGTCGCTGCTGCCACCATTTATGAAAAGGTCGGCTCAGTTCTTCCATGGATAAGAATAAGGTAGGTACATAGGCAGGCAGGTAGGTTCAGTTTTTGTAGGTTGAGGAATGCTTATGGGCAAGGCCTTATGTCTGAACGCTGGCGCATGAAATGGCAGAGAGGCCCGGCCCTGTGCATTCACTGATTATTGCCGTCAGCTGCTGTCTGCTTTCAAGCATGAATCAGGGGCTTCACACTTATCAACTGGCTTTGATTGTGGGTCACGCAGGTTGGTTGCAATGCCCTAGTATAAACGATACCTGGAACACAAGCCAGTCCTCAGGATGCATTCTAACTCAAGAGCACGATCACGTTGTGCCTGACCAATGTTTCCATCTTGGGTAATAGCACAGTCCTAAGCGATATGGAGTGGAGTTGGCATATGAGCTGGTCTGTGGTTTTGCTTCCAACAGTTTCTACCGCACGCAGATGCTCGGTGGATACAATGTTGCGCGCTGGGGAAAACCCCAGGAATAATCCACAGCAGGCAGGCAAGCAAAGTATAAATAAGGGGGGGATTGGTTAGCTGCCTGCAACTCTTGCTTGTACCCGAATAAGGTTTTGCCTGCAACGCGGCCTTGTACTGCTTGAGACGACGTGACATTCATGCACAAGGCACAAGTGCTGGCAGGTTTCTGCGGGCACCCACAGTGCAGCGTTGCATTCTTGAAACCGTTGCTTGACCCTTTCCCTAAAATCAGGAAGATTCGCTTACACCTCTTATGGCTTATAATAGCCGTCTCCTGGGATAACAATAGCAATACTGAGAATAATGAAAATAAAACGCATCATAGGCTGAAGAAATTAAACGCTCGGCACGTCTTTTCTTCAGCCTTACATGACTATATATCTATATATGTATACATCCATATATTTGGGTAGAAATCCATAAAAATATATATCGATATATATGCATTTCTATATATTTATATAGATATTTATCTATACACAGAAACAGATAGATAGATAGATAGATAGATTGATAGAAAGACTGTATGCAATAACCCTGGATGTCTGACAGTTGAAGCAGACTGGTGATGTCATTAAGGCTCTATTATGACACGTACAGCTTGGAAGCATAAATACTACAGCACGGCAGCCATTTATAGCCAGTCTCCATTGGAGATGGAAGTGGGCAGGAATGTACTGGCCTATCTTCCCAAGACGCCACAGCAGCCGGACAAATTGTATGTTCGACAGAATGGCTGTTTTATTCAGCCCATAAGGGTGACTACCCACTACAGTTTTTTTTTTCACTGCGAAATTCGTAGCAGTTTTTTTTCTGCAGGGGTCTATGGGAATTGTAATGTTAAAATCGAAATCACGCAAATTCGCAATTTACCGCGAAATCGCGATTTTAACATTACAAGTCCCATAGACTCCTGCAGAAAAAAAAACGCTGCGAATTTCGCAGTGAAAAAAAACTGTAGTGGGTAGTCATCCTAAGGGGGAAACGGCGGCCTACAAAATCTGATTGGTCGCTGCTGCCACCATTTATGAAAAGGTCGGCTCAGTTCTTCCATGGATAAGAATAAGGTAGGTACATAGGCAGGCAGGTAGGTTCAGTTTTTGTAGGTTGAGGAATGCTTATGGGCAAGGCCTTATGTCTGAACGCTGGCGCATGAAATGGCAGAGAGGCCCGGCCCTGTGCATTCACTGATTATTGCCGTCAGCTGCTGTCTGCTTTCAAGCATGAATCAGGGGCTTCACACTTATCAACTGGCTTTGATTGTGGGTCACGCAGGTTGGTTGCAATGCCCTAGTATAAACGATACCTGGAACACAAGCCAGTCCTCAGGATGCATTCTAACTCAAGAGCACGATCACGTTGTGCCTGACCAATGTTTCCATCTTGGGTAATAGCACAGTCCTAAGCGATATGGAGTGGAGTTGGCATATGAGCTGGTCTGTGGTTTTGCTTCCAACAGTTTCTACCGCACGCAGATGCTCGGTGGATACAATGTTGCGCGCTGGGGAAAACCCCAGGAATAATCCACAGCAGGCAGGCAAGCAAAGTATAAATAAGGGGGGGATTGGTTAGCTGCCTGCAACTCTTGCTTGTACCCGAATAAGGTTTTGCCTGCAACGCGGCCTTGTACTGCTTGAGACGACGTGACATTCATGCACAAGGCACAAGTGCTGGCAGGTTTCTGCGGGCACCCACAGTGCAGCGTTGCATTCTTGAAACCGTTGCTTGACCCTTTCCCTAAAATCGGGAAGATTCGCTTACACCTCTTATGGCTTATAATAGCCGTCTCCTGGGATAACAATAGCAATACTGAGAATAATGAAAATAAAACGCATCATAGGCTGAAGAAATTAAACGCTCGGCACGTCTTTTCTTCAGCCTTACATGACTATATATCTATATATGTATACATCCATATATTTGGGTAGAAATCCATAAAAATATATATCGATATATATGCATTTCTATATATTTATATAGATATTTATCTATACACAGAAACAGATAGATAGATAGATAGATAGATAGATTGATAGAAAGACTGTATGCAATAACCCTGGATGTCTGACAGTTGAAGCAGACTGGTGATGTCATTAAGGCTCTATTATGACACGTACAGCTTGGAAGCATAAATACTACAGCACGGCAGCCATTTATAGCCAGTCTCCATTGGAGATGGAAGTGGGCAGGAATGTACTGGCCTATCTTCCCAAGACGCCACAGCAGCCGGACAAATTGTATGTTCGACAGAATGGCTGTTTTATTCAGCCCATAAGGGTGACTACCCACTACAGTTTTTTTTTTTCACTGCGAAATTCGTAGCAGTTTTTTTTCTGCAGGGGTCTATGGGAATTGTAATGTTAAAATCGAAATCACGCAAATTCGCAATTTACCGCGAAATCGCGATTTTAACATTACAAGTCCCATAGACTCCTGCAGAAAAAAAAACGCTGCGAATTTCGCAGTGAAAAAAAACTGTAGTGGGTAGTCATCCTAAGGGGGAAACGGCGGCCTACAAAATCTGATTGGTCGCTGCTGCCACCATTTATGAAAAGGTCGGCTCAGTTCTTCCATGGATAAGAATAAGGTAGGTACATAGGCAGGCAGGTAGGTTCAGTTTTTGTAGGTTGAGGAATGCTTATGGGCAAGGCCTTATGCCTGAACGCTGGTGCATGAAATGGCAGAGAGGCCCGGCCCTGTGCATTCACTGATTATTGCCGTCAGCTGCTGTCTGCTTTCAAGCATGAATCAGGGGCTTCACACTTATCAACTGGCTTTGATTGTGGGTCACGCAGGTTGGTTGCAATGCCCTAGTATAAACGATACCTGGAACACAAGCCAGTCCTCAGGATGCATTCTAACTCAAGAGCACGATCACGTTGTGCCTGACCAATGTTTCCATCTTGGGTAATAGCACAGTCCTAAGCGATATGGAGTGGAGTTGGCATATGAGCTGGTCTGTGGTTTTGCTTCCAACAGTTTCTACCGCACGCAGATGCTCGGTGGATACAATGTTGCGCGCTGGGGAAAACCCCAGGAATAATCCACAGCAGGCAGGCAAGCAAAGTATAAATAAGGGGGGGATTGGTTAGCTGCCTGCAACTCTTGCTTGTACCCGAATAAGGTTTTGCCTGCAACGCGGCCTTGTACTGCTTGAGGCGACGTGACATTCATGCACAAGGCACAAGTGCTGGCAGGTTTCTGCGGGCACCCACAGTGCAGCGTTGCATTCTTGAAACCGTTGCTTGACCCTTTCCCTAAAATCAGGAAGATTCGCTTACACCTCTTATGGCTTATAATAGCCGTCTCCTGGGATAACAATAGCAATACTGAGAATAATGAAAATAAAACGCATCATAGGCTGAAGAAATTAAACGCTCGGCACGTCTTTTCTTCAGCCTTACATGACTATATATCTATATATGTATACATCCATATATTTGGGTAGAAATCCATAAAAATATATATCGATATATATGCATTTCTATATATTTATATAGATATTTATCTATACACAGAAACAGATAGATAGATAGATAGATAGATAGATAGATAGATAGATAGATAGATAGATAGATAGATAGATAGATAGATAGATAGATAGATAGATAGATAGATAGATAGATTGATAGAAAGACTGTATGCAATAACCCTGGATGTCTGACAGTTGAAGCAGACTGGTGATGTCATTAAGGCTCTATTATGACACGTACAGCTTGGAAGCATAAATACTACAGCACGGCAGCCATTTATAGCCAGTCTCCATTGGAGATGGAAGTGGGCAGGAATGTACTGGCCTATCTTCCCAAGACGCCACAGCAGCCGGACAAATTGTATGTTCGACAGAATGGCTGTTTTATTCAGCCCATAAGGGTGACTACCCACTACAGTTTTTTTTTTTCACTGCGAAATTCGTAGCAGTTTTTTTTCTGCAGGGGTCTATGGGAATTGTAATGTTAAAATCGAAATCACGCAAATTCGCAATTTACCGCGAAATCGCGATTTTAACATTACAAGTCCCATAGACTCCTGCAGAAAAAAAAACGCTGCGAATTTCGCAGTGAAAAAAAACTGTAGTGGGTAGTCATCCTAAGGGGGAAACGGCGGCCTACAAAATCTGATTGGTCGCTGCTGCCACCATTTATGAAAAGGTCGGCTCAGTTCTTCCATGGATAAGAATAAGGTAGGTACATAGGCAGGCAGGTAGGTTCAGTTTTTGTAGGTTGAGGAATGCTTATGGGCAAGGCCTTATGCCTGAACGCTGGCGCATGAAATGGCAGAGAGGCCCGGCCCTGTGCATTCACTGATTATTGCCGTCAGCTGCTGTCTGCTTTCAAGCATGAATCAGGGGCTTCACACTTATCAACTGGCTTTGATTGTGGGTCACGCAGGTTGGTTGCAATGCCCTAGTATAAACGATACCTGGAACACAAGCCAGTCCTCAGGATGCATTCTAACTCAAGAGCACGATCACGTTGTGCCTGACCAATGTTTCCATCTTGGGTAATAGCACAGTCCTAAGCGATATGGAGTGGAGTTGGCATATGAGCTGGTCTGTGGTTTTGCTTCCAACAGTTTCTACCGCACGCAGATGCTCGGTGGATACAATGTTGCGCGCTGGGGAAAACCCCAGGAATAATCCACAGCAGGCAGGCAAGCAAAGTATAAATAAGGGGGGGATTGGTTAGCTGCCTGCAACTCTTGCTTGTACCCGAATAAGGTTTTGCCTGCAACGCGGCCTTGTACTGCTTGAGGCGACGTGACATTCATGCACAAGGCACAAGTGCTGGCAGGTTTCTGCGGGCACCCACAGTGCAGCGTTGCATTCTTGAAACCGTTGCTTGACCCTTTCCCTAAAATCAGGAAGATTCGCTTACACCTCTTATGGCTTATAATAGCCGTCTCCTGGGATAACAATAGCAATACTGAGAATAATGAAAATAAAACGCATCATAGGCTGAAGAAATTAAACGCTCGGCACGTCTTTTCTTCAGCCTTACATGACTATATATCTATATATGTATACATCCATATATTTGGGTAGAAATCCATAAAAATATATATCGATATATATGCATTTCTATATATTTATATAGATATTTATCTATACACAGAAACAGATAGATAGATAGATAGATAGATTGATAGAAAGACTGTATGCAATAACCCTGGATGTCTGACAGTTGAAGCAGACTGGTGATGTCATTAAGGCTCTATTATGACACGTACAGCTTGGAAGCATAAATACTACAGCACGGCAGCCATTTATAGCCAGTCTCCATTGGAGATGGAAGTGGGCAGGAATGTACTGGCCTATCTTCCCAAGACGCCACAGCAGCCGGACAAATTGTATGTTCGACAGAATGGCTGTTTTATTCAGCCCATAAGGGTGACTACCCACTACAGTTTTTTTTTTTCACTGCGAAATTCGTAGCAGTTTTTTTTCTGCAGGGGTCTATGGGAATTGTAATGTTAAAATCGAAATCACGCAAATTCGCAATTTACCGCGAAATCGCGATTTTAACATTACAAGTCCCATAGACTCCTGCAGAAAAAAAAACGCTGCGAATTTCGCAGTGAAAAAAAACTGTAGTGGGTAGTCATCCTAAGGGGGAAACGGCGGCCTACAAAATCTGATTGGTCGCTGCTGCCACCATTTATGAAAAGGTCGGCTCAGTTCTTCCATGGATAAGAATAAGGTAGGTACATAGGCAGGCAGGTAGGTTCAGTTTTTGTAGGTTGAGGAATGCTTATGGGCAAGGCCTTATGCCTGAACGCTGGCGCATGAAATGGCAGAGAGGCCCGGCCCTGTGCATTCACTGATTATTGCCGTCAGCTGCTGTCTGCTTTCAAGCATGAATCAGGGGCTTCACACTTATCAACTGGCTTTGATTGTGGGTCACGCAGGTTGGTTGCAATGCCCTAGTATAAACGATACCTGGAACACAAGCCAGTCCTCAGGATGCATTCTAACTCAAGAGCACGATCACGTTGTGCCTGACCAATGTTTCCATCTTGGGTAATAGCACAGTCCTAAGCGATATGGAGTGGAGTTGGCATATGAGCTGGTCTGTGGTTTTGCTTCCAACAGTTTCTACCGCACGCAGATGCTCGGTGGATACAATGTTGCGCGCTGGGGAAAACCCCAGGAATAATCCACAGCAGGCAGGCAAGCAAAGTATAAATAAGGGGGGGATTGGTTAGCTGCCTGCAACTCTTGCTTGTACCCGAATAAGGTTTTGCCTGCAACGCGGCCTTGTACTGCTTGAGGCGACGTGACATTCATGCACAAGGCACAAGTGCTGGCAGGTTTCTGCGGGCACCCACAGTGCAGCGTTGCATTCTTGAAACCGTTGCTTGACCCTTTCCCTAAAATCAGGAAGATTCGCTTACACCTCTTATGGCTTATAATAGCCGTCTCCTGGGATAACAATAGCAATACTGAGAATAATGAAAATAAAACGCATCATAGGCTGAAGAAATTAAACGCTCGGCACGTCTTTTCTTCAGCCTTACATGACTATATATCTATATATGTATACATCCATATATTTGGGTAGAAATCCATAAAAATATATATCGATATATATGCATTTCTATATATTTATATAGATATTTATCTATACACAGAAACAGATAGATAGATAGATAGATAGATAGATAGATAGATAGATAGATAGATAGATAGATAGATAGATAGATAGATAGATAGATAGATTGATAGAAAGACTGTATGCAATAACCCTGGATGTCTGACAGTTGAAGCAGACTGGTGATGTCATTAAGGCTCTATTATGACACGTACAGCTTGGAAGCATAAATACTACAGCACGGCAGCCATTTATAGCCAGTCTCCATTGGAGATGGAAGTGGGCAGGAATGTACTGGCCTATCTTCCCAAGACGCCACAGCAGCCGGACAAATTGTATGTTCGACAGAATGGCTGTTTTATTCAGCCCATAAGGGTGACTACCCACTACAGTTTTTTTTTTTCACTGCGAAATTCGTAGCAGTTTTTTTTCTGCAGGGGTCTATGGGAATTGTAATGTTAAAATCGAAATCACGCAAATTCGCAATTTACCGCGAAATCGCGATTTTAACATTACAAGTCCCATAGACTCCTGCAGAAAAAAAAACGCTGCGAATTTCGCAGTGAAAAAAAACTGTAGTGGGTAGTCATCCTAAGGGGGAAACGGCGGCCTACAAAATCTGATTGGTCGCTGCTGCCACCATTTATGAAAAGGTCGGCTCAGTTCTTCCATGGATAAGAATAAGGTAGGTACATAGGCAGGCAGGTAGGTTCAGTTTTTGTAGGTTGAGGAATGCTTATGGGCAAGGCCTTATGCCTGAACGCTGGCGCATGAAATGGCAGAGAGGCCCGGCCCTGTGCATTCACTGATTATTGCCGTCAGCTGCTGTCTGCTTTCAAGCATGAATCAGGGGCTTCACACTTATCAACTGGCTTTGATTGTGGGTCACGCAGGTTGGTTGCAATGCCCTAGTATAAACGATACCTGGAACACAAGCCAGTCCTCAGGATGCATTCTAACTCAAGAGCACGATCACGTTGTGCCTGACCAATGTTTCCATCTTGGGTAATAGCACAGTCCTAAGCGATATGGAGTGGAGTTGGCATATGAGCTGGTCTGTGGTTTTGCTTCCAACAGTTTCTACCGCACGCAGATGCTCGGTGGATACAATGTTGCGCGCTGGGGAAAACCCCAGGAATAATCCACAGCAGGCAGGCAAGCAAAGTATAAATAAGGGGGGGATTGGTTAGCTGCCTGCAACTCTTGCTTGTACCCGAATAAGGTTTTGCCTGCAACGCGGCCTTGTACTGCTTGAGACGACGTGACATTCATGCACAAGGCACAAGTGCTGGCAGGTTTCTGCGGGCACCCACAGTGCAGCGTTGCATTCTTGAAACCGTTGCTTGACCCTTTCCCTAAAATCGGGAAGATTCGCTTACACCTCTTATGGCTTATAATAGCCGTCTCCTGGGATAACAATAGCAATACTGAGAATAATGAAAATAAAACGCATCATAGGCTGAAGAAATTAAACGCTCGGCACGTCTTTTCTTCAGCCTTACATGACTATATATCTATATATGTATACATCCATATATTTGGGTAGAAATCCATAAAAATATATATCGATATATATGCATTTCTATATATTTATATAGATATTTATCTATACACAGAAACAGATAGATAGATAGATAGATTGATAGAAAGACTGTATGCAATAACCCTGGATGTCTGACAGTTGAAGCAGACTGGTGATGTCATTAAGGCTCTATTATGACACGTACAGCTTGGAAGCATAAATACTACAGCACGGCAGCCATTTATAGCCAGTCTCCATTGGAGATGGAAGTGGGCAGGAATGTACTGGCCTATCTTCCCAAGACGCCACAGCAGCCGGACAAATTGTATGTTCGACAGAATGGCTGTTTTATTCAGCCCATAAGGGTGACTACCCACTACAGTTTTTTTTTTTCACTGCGAAATTCGTAGCAGTTTTTTTTCTGCAGGGGTCTATGGGAATTGTAATGTTAAAATCGAAATCACGCAAATTCGCAATTTACCGCGAAATCGCGATTTTAACATTACAAGTCCCATAGACTCCTGCAGAAAAAAAAACGCTGCGAATTTCGCAGTGAAAAAAAACTGTAGTGGGTAGTCATCCTAAGGGGGAAACGGCGGCCTACAAAATCTGATTGGTCGCTGCTGCCACCATTTATGAAAAGGTCGGCTCAGTTCTTCCATGGATAAGAATAAGGTAGGTACATAGGCAGGCAGGTAGGTTCAGTTTTTGTAGGTTGAGGAATGCTTATGGGCAAGGCCTTATGCCTGAACGCTGGCGCATGAAATGGCAGAGAGGCCCGGCCCTGTGCATTCACTGATTATTGCCGTCAGCTGCTGTCTGCTTTCAAGCATGAATCAGGGGCTTCACACTTATCAACTGGCTTTGATTGTGGGTCACGCAGGTTGGTTGCAATGCCCTAGTATAAACGATACCTGGAACACAAGCCAGTCCTCAGGATGCATTCTAACTCAAGAGCACGATCACGTTGTGCCTGACCAATGTTTCCATCTTGGGTAATAGCACAGTCCTAAGCGATATGGAGTGGAGTTGGCATATGAGCTGGTCTGTGGTTTTGCTTCCAACAGTTTCTACCGCACGCAGATGCTCGGTGGATACAATGTTGCGCGCTGGGGAAAACCCCAGGAATAATCCACAGCAGGCAGGCAAGCAAAGTATAAATAAGGGGGGGATTGGTTAGCTGCCTGCAACTCTTGCTTGTACCCGAATAAGGTTTTGCCTGCAACGCGGCCTTGTACTGCTTGAGGCGACGTGACATTCATGCACAAGGCACAAGTGCTGGCAGGTTTCTGCGGGCACCCACAGTGCAGCGTTGCATTCTTGAAACCGTTGCTTGACCCTTTCCCTAAAATCGGGAAGATTCGCTTACACCTCTTATGGCTTATAATAGCCGTCTCCTGGGATAACAATAGCAATACTGAGAATAATGAAAATAAAACGCATCATAGGCTGAAGAAATTAAACGCTCGGCACGTCTTTTCTTCAGCCTTACATGACTATATATCTATATATGTATACATCCATATATTTGGGTAGAAATCCATAAAAATATATATCGATATATATGCATTTCTATATATTTATATAGATATTTATCTATACACAGAAACAGATAGATAGATAGATAGATAGATAGATAGATAGATAGATAGATAGATAGATAGATAGATAGATAGATAGATAGATTGATAGAAAGACTGTATGCAATAACCCTGGATGTCTGACAGTTGAAGCAGACTGGTGATGTCATTAAGGCTCTATTATGACACGTACAGCTTGGAAGCATAAATACTACAGCACGGCAGCCATTTATAGCCAGTCTCCATTGGAGATGGAAGTGGGCAGGAATGTACTGGCCTATCTTCCCAAGACGCCACAGCAGCCGGACAAATTGTATGTTCGACAGAATGGCTGTTTTATTCAGCCCATAAGGGTGACTACCCACTACAGTTTTTTTTTTAACTGCGAAATTCGTAGCAGTTTTTTTTCTGCAGGGGTCTATGGGAATTGTAATGTTAAAATCGAAATCACGCAAATTCGCAATTTACCGCGAAATCGCGATTTTAACATTACAAGTCCCATAGACTCCTGCAGAAAAAAAAACGCTGCGAATTTCGCAGTGAAAAAAAACTGTAGTGGGTAGTCATCCTAAGGGGGAAACGGCGGCCTACAAAATCTGATTGGTCGCTGCTGCCACCATTTATGAAAAGGTCGGCTCAGTTCTTCCATGGATAAGAATAAGGTAGGTACATAGGCAGGCAGGTAGGTTCAGTTTTTGTAGGTTGAGGAATGCTTATGGGCAAGGCCTTATGTCTGAACGCTGGCGCATGAAATGGCAGAGAGGCCCGGCCCTGTGCATTCACTGATTATTGCCGTCAGCTGCTGTCTGCTTTCAAGCATGAATCAGGGGCTTCACACTTATCAACTGGCTTTGATTGTGGGTCACGCAGGTTGGTTGCAATGCCCTAGTATAAACGATACCTGGAACACAAGCCAGTCCTCAGGATGCATTCTAACTCAAGAGCACGATCACGTTGTGCCTGACCAATGTTTCCATCTTGGGTAATAGCACAGTCCTAAGCGATATGGAGTGGAGTTGGCATATGAGCTGGTCTGTGGTTTTGCTTCCAACAGTTTCTACCGCACGCAGATGCTCGGTGGATACAATGTTGCGCGCTGGGGAAAACCCCAGGAATAATCCACAGCAGGCAGGCAAGCAAAGTATAAATAAGGGGGGGATTGGTTAGCTGCCTGCAACTCTTGCTTGTACCCGAATAAGGTTTTGCCTGCAACGCGGCCTTGTACTGCTTGAGACGACGTGACATTCATGCACAAGGCACAAGTGCTGGCAGGTTTCTGCGGGCACCCACAGTGCAGCGTTGCATTCTTGAAACCGTTGCTTGACCCTTTCCCTAAAATCAGGAAGATTCGCTTACACCTCTTATGGCTTATAATAGCCGTCTCCTGGGATAACAATAGCAATACTGAGAATAATGAAAATAAAACGCATCATAGGCTGAAGAAATTAAACGCTCGGCACGTCTTTTCTTCAGCCTTACATGACTATATATCTATATATGTATACATCCATATATTTGGGTAGAAATCCATAAAAATATATATCGATATATATGCATTTCTATATATTTATATAGATATTTATCTATACACAGAAACAGATAGATAGATAGATAGATAGATTGATAGAAAGACTGTATGCAATAACCCTGGATGTCTGACAGTTGAAGCAGACTGGTGATGTCATTAAGGCTCTATTATGACACGTACAGCTTGGAAGCATAAATACTACAGCACGGCAGCCATTTATAGCCAGTCTCCATTGGAGATGGAAGTGGGCAGGAATGTACTGGCCTATCTTCCCAAGACGCCACAGCAGCCGGACAAATTGTATGTTCGACAGAATGGCTGTTTTATTCAGCCCATAAGGGTGACTACCCACTACAGTTTTTTTTTTCACTGCGAAATTCGTAGCAGTTTTTTTTCTGCAGGGGTCTATGGGAATTGTAATGTTAAAATCGAAATCACGCAAATTCGCAATTTACCGCGAAATCGCGATTTTAACATTACAAGTCCCATAGACTCCTGCAGAAAAAAAAACGCTGCGAATTTCGCAGTGAAAAAAAACTGTAGTGGGTAGTCATCCTAAGGGGGAAACGGCGGCCTACAAAATCTGATTGGTCGCTGCTGCCACCATTTATGAAAAGGTCGGCTCAGTTCTTCCATGGATAAGAATAAGGTAGGTACATAGGCAGGCAGGTAGGTTCAGTTTTTGTAGGTTGAGGAATGCTTATGGGCAAGGCCTTATGTCTGAACGCTGGCGCATGAAATGGCAGAGAGGCCCGGCCCTGTGCATTCACTGATTATTGCCGTCAGCTGCTGTCTGCTTTCAAGCATGAATCAGGGGCTTCACACTTATCAACTGGCTTTGATTGTGGGTCACGCAGGTTGGTTGCAATGCCCTAGTATAAACGATACCTGGAACACAAGCCAGTCCTCAGGATGCATTCTAACTCAAGAGCACGATCACGTTGTGCCTGACCAATGTTTCCATCTTGGGTAATAGCACAGTCCTAAGCGATATGGAGTGGAGTTGGCATATGAGCTGGTCTGTGGTTTTGCTTCCAACAGTTTCTACCGCACGCAGATGCTCGGTGGATACAATGTTGCGCGCTGGGGAAAACCCCAGGAATAATCCACAGCAGGCAGGCAAGCAAAGTATAAATAAGGGGGGGATTGGTTAGCTGCCTGCAACTCTTGCTTGTACCCGAATAAGGTTTTGCCTGCAACGCGGCCTTGTACTGCTTGAGACGACGTGACATTCATGCACAAGGCACAAGTGCTGGCAGGTTTCTGCGGGCACCCACAGTGCAGCGTTGCATTCTTGAAACCGTTGCTTGACCCTTTCCCTAAAATCGGGAAGATTCGCTTACACCTCTTATGGCTTATAATAGCCGTCTCCTGGGATAACAATAGCAATACTGAGAATAATGAAAATAAAACGCATCATAGGCTGAAGAAATTAAACGCTCGGCACGTCTTTTCTTCAGCCTTACATGACTATATATCTATATATGTATACATCCATATATTTGGGTAGAAATCCATAAAAATATATATCGATATATATGCATTTCTATATATTTATATAGATATTTATCTATACACAGAAACAGATAGATAGATAGATAGATAGATTGATAGAAAGACTGTATGCAATAACCCTGGATGTCTGACAGTTGAAGCAGACTGGTGATGTCATTAAGGCTCTATTATGACACGTACAGCTTGGAAGCATAAATACTACAGCACGGCAGCCATTTATAGCCAGTCTCCATTGGAGATGGAAGTGGGCAGGAATGTACTGGCCTATCTTCCCAAGACGCCACAGCAGCCGGACAAATTGTATGTTCGACAGAATGGCTGTTTTATTCAGCCCATAAGGGTGACTACCCACTACAGTTTTTTTTTTTCACTGCGAAATTCGTAGCAGTTTTTTTTCTGCAGGGGTCTATGGGAATTGTAATGTTAAAATCGAAATCACGCAAATTCGCAATTTACCGCGAAATCGCGATTTTAACATTACAAGTCCCATAGACTCCTGCAGAAAAAAAAACGCTGCGAATTTCGCAGTGAAAAAAAACTGTAGTGGGTAGTCATCCTAAGGGGGAAACGGCGGCCTACAAAATCTGATTGGTCGCTGCTGCCACCATTTATGAAAAGGTCGGCTCAGTTCTTCCATGGATAAGAATAAGGTAGGTACATAGGCAGGCAGGTAGGTTCAGTTTTTGTAGGTTGAGGAATGCTTATGGGCAAGGCCTTATGCCTGAACGCTGGTGCATGAAATGGCAGAGAGGCCCGGCCCTGTGCATTCACTGATTATTGCCGTCAGCTGCTGTCTGCTTTCAAGCATGAATCAGGGGCTTCACACTTATCAACTGGCTTTGATTGTGGGTCACGCAGGTTGGTTGCAATGCCCTAGTATAAACGATACCTGGAACACAAGCCAGTCCTCAGGATGCATTCTAACTCAAGAGCACGATCACGTTGTGCCTGACCAATGTTTCCATCTTGGGTAATAGCACAGTCCTAAGCGATATGGAGTGGAGTTGGCATATGAGCTGGTCTGTGGTTTTGCTTCCAACAGTTTCTACCGCACGCAGATGCTCGGTGGATACAATGTTGCGCGCTGGGGAAAACCCCAGGAATAATCCACAGCAGGCAGGCAAGCAAAGTATAAATAAGGGGGGGATTGGTTAGCTGCCTGCAACTCTTGCTTGTACCCGAATAAGGTTTTGCCTGCAACGCGGCCTTGTACTGCTTGAGGCGACGTGACATTCATGCACAAGGCACAAGTGCTGGCAGGTTTCTGCGGGCACCCACAGTGCAGCGTTGCATTCTTGAAACCGTTGCTTGACCCTTTCCCTAAAATCAGGAAGATTCGCTTACACCTCTTATGGCTTATAATAGCCGTCTCCTGGGATAACAATAGCAATACTGAGAATAATGAAAATAAAACGCATCATAGGCTGAAGAAATTAAACGCTCGGCACGTCTTTTCTTCAGCCTTACATGACTATATATCTATATATGTATACATCCATATATTTGGGTAGAAATCCATAAAAATATATATCGATATATATGCATTTCTATATATTTATATAGATATTTATCTATACACAGAAACAGATAGATAGATAGATAGATAGATAGATAGATAGATAGATAGATAGATAGATAGATAGATAGATAGATAGATTGATAGAAAGACTGTATGCAATAACCCTGGATGTCTGACAGTTGAAGCAGACTGGTGATGTCATTAAGGCTCTATTATGACACGTACAGCTTGGAAGCATAAATACTACAGCACGGCAGCCATTTATAGCCAGTCTCCATTGGAGATGGAAGTGGGCAGGAATGTACTGGCCTATCTTCCCAAGACGCCACAGCAGCCGGACAAATTGTATGTTCGACAGAATGGCTGTTTTATTCAGCCCATAAGGGTGACTACCCACTACAGTTTTTTTTTTTCACTGCGAAATTCGTAGCAGTTTTTTTTCTGCAGGGGTCTATGGGAATTGTAATGTTAAAATCGAAATCACGCAAATTCGCAATTTACCGCGAAATCGCGATTTTAACATTACAAGTCCCATAGACTCCTGCAGAAAAAAAAACGCTGCGAATTTCGCAGTGAAAAAAAACTGTAGTGGGTAGTCATCCTAAGGGGGAAACGGCGGCCTACAAAATCTGATTGGTCGCTGCTGCCACCATTTATGAAAAGGTCGGCTCAGTTCTTCCATGGATAAGAATAAGGTAGGTACATAGGCAGGCAGGTAGGTTCAGTTTTTGTAGGTTGAGGAATGCTTATGGGCAAGGCCTTATGCCTGAACGCTGGCGCATGAAATGGCAGAGAGGCCCGGCCCTGTGCATTCACTGATTATTGCCGTCAGCTGCTGTCTGCTTTCAAGCATGAATCAGGGGCTTCACACTTATCAACTGGCTTTGATTGTGGGTCACGCAGGTTGGTTGCAATGCCCTAGTATAAACGATACCTGGAACACAAGCCAGTCCTCAGGATGCATTCTAACTCAAGAGCACGATCACGTTGTGCCTGACCAATGTTTCCATCTTGGGTAATAGCACAGTCCTAAGCGATATGGAGTGGAGTTGGCATATGAGCTGGTCTGTGGTTTTGCTTCCAACAGTTTCTACCGCACGCAGATGCTCGGTGGATACAATGTTGCGCGCTGGGGAAAACCCCAGGAATAATCCACAGCAGGCAGGCAAGCAAAGTATAAATAAGGGGGGGATTGGTTAGCTGCCTGCAACTCTTGCTTGTACCCGAATAAGGTTTTGCCTGCAACGCGGCCTTGTACTGCTTGAGGCGACGTGACATTCATGCACAAGGCACAAGTGCTGGCAGGTTTCTGCGGGCACCCACAGTGCAGCGTTGCATTCTTGAAACCGTTGCTTGACCCTTTCCCTAAAATCAGGAAGATTCGCTTACACCTCTTATGGCTTATAATAGCCGTCTCCTGGGATAACAATAGCAATACTGAGAATAATGAAAATAAAACGCATCATAGGCTGAAGAAATTAAACGCTCGGCACGTCTTTTCTTCAGCCTTACATGACTATATATCTATATATGTATACATCCATATATTTGGGTAGAAATCCATAAAAATATATATCGATATATATGCATTTCTATATATTTATATAGATATTTATCTATACACAGAAACAGATAGATAGATAGATAGATAGATTGATAGAAAGACTGTATGCAATAACCCTGGATGTCTGACAGTTGAAGCAGACTGGTGATGTCATTAAGGCTCTATTATGACACGTACAGCTTGGAAGCATAAATACTACAGCACGGCAGCCATTTATAGCCAGTCTCCATTGGAGATGGAAGTGGGCAGGAATGTACTGGCCTATCTTCCCAAGACGCCACAGCAGCCGGACAAATTGTATGTTCGACAGAATGGCTGTTTTATTCAGCCCATAAGGGTGACTACCCACTACAGTTTTTTTTTTTCACTGCGAAATTCGTAGCAGTTTTTTTTCTGCAGGGGTCTATGGGAATTGTAATGTTAAAATCGAAATCACGCAAATTCGCAATTTACCGCGAAATCGCGATTTTAACATTACAAGTCCCATAGACTCCTGCAGAAAAAAAAACGCTGCGAATTTCGCAGTGAAAAAAAACTGTAGTGGGTAGTCATCCTAAGGGGGAAACGGCGGCCTACAAAATCTGATTGGTCGCTGCTGCCACCATTTATGAAAAGGTCGGCTCAGTTCTTCCATGGATAAGAATAAGGTAGGTACATAGGCAGGCAGGTAGGTTCAGTTTTTGTAGGTTGAGGAATGCTTATGGGCAAGGCCTTATGCCTGAACGCTGGCGCATGAAATGGCAGAGAGGCCCGGCCCTGTGCATTCACTGATTATTGCCGTCAGCTGCTGTCTGCTTTCAAGCATGAATCAGGGGCTTCACACTTATCAACTGGCTTTGATTGTGGGTCACGCAGGTTGGTTGCAATGCCCTAGTATAAACGATACCTGGAACACAAGCCAGTCCTCAGGATGCATTCTAACTCAAGAGCACGATCACGTTGTGCCTGACCAATGTTTCCATCTTGGGTAATAGCACAGTCCTAAGCGATATGGAGTGGAGTTGGCATATGAGCTGGTCTGTGGTTTTGCTTCCAACAGTTTCTACCGCACGCAGATGCTCGGTGGATACAATGTTGCGCGCTGGGGAAAACCCCAGGAATAATCCACAGCAGGCAGGCAAGCAAAGTATAAATAAGGGGGGGATTGGTTAGCTGCCTGCAACTCTTGCTTGTACCCGAATAAGGTTTTGCCTGCAACGCGGCCTTGTACTGCTTGAGGCGACGTGACATTCATGCACAAGGCACAAGTGCTGGCAGGTTTCTGCGGGCACCCACAGTGCAGCGTTGCATTCTTGAAACCGTTGCTTGACCCTTTCCCTAAAATCAGGAAGATTCGCTTACACCTCTTATGGCTTATAATAGCCGTCTCCTGGGATAACAATAGCAATACTGAGAATAATGAAAATAAAACGCATCATAGGCTGAAGAAATTAAACGCTCGGCACGTCTTTTCTTCAGCCTTACATGACTATATATCTATATATGTATACATCCATATATTTGGGTAGAAATCCATAAAAATATATATCGATATATATGCATTTCTATATATTTATATAGATATTTATCTATACACAGAAACAGATAGATAGATAGATAGATAGATAGATAGATTGATAGAAAGACTGTATGCAATAACCCTGGATGTCTGACAGTTGAAGCAGACTGGTGATGTCATTAAGGCTCTATTATGACACGTACAGCTTGGAAGCATAAATACTACAGCACGGCAGCCATTTATAGCCAGTCTCCATTGGAGATGGAAGTGGGCAGGAATGTACTGGCCTATCTTCCCAAGACGCCACAGCAGCCGGACAAATTGTATGTTCGACAGAATGGCTGTTTTATTCAGCCCATAAGGGTGACTACCCACTACAGTTTTTTTTTTAACTGCGAAATTCGTAGCAGTTTTTTTTCTGCAGGGGTCTATGGGAATTGTAATGTTAAAATCGAAATCACGCAAATTCGCAATTTACCGCGAAATCGCGATTTTAACATTACAAGTCCCATAGACTCCTGCAGAAAAAAAAACGCTGCGAATTTCGCAGTGAAAAAAAACTGTAGTGGGTAGTCATCCTAAGGGGGAAACGGCGGCCTACAAAATCTGATTGGTCGCTGCTGCCACCATTTATGAAAAGGTCGGCTCAGTTCTTCCATGGATAAGAATAAGGTAGGTACATAGGCAGGCAGGTAGGTTCAGTTTTTGTAGGTTGAGGAATGCTTATGGGCAAGGCCTTATGTCTGAACGCTGGCGCATGAAATGGCAGAGAGGCCCGGCCCTGTGCATTCACTGATTATTGCCGTCAGCTGCTGTCTGCTTTCAAGCATGAATCAGGGGCTTCACACTTATCAACTGGCTTTGATTGTGGGTCACGCAGGTTGGTTGCAATGCCCTAGTATAAACGATACCTGGAACACAAGCCAGTCCTCAGGATGCATTCTAACTCAAGAGCACGATCACGTTGTGCCTGACCAATGTTTCCATCTTGGGTAATAGCACAGTCCTAAGCGATATGGAGTGGAGTTGGCATATGAGCTGGTCTGTGGTTTTGCTTCCAACAGTTTCTACCGCACGCAGATGCTCGGTGGATACAATGTTGCGCGCTGGGGAAAACCCCAGGAATAATCCACAGCAGGCAGGCAAGCAAAGTATAAATAAGGGGGGGATTGGTTAGCTGCCTGCAACTCTTGCTTGTACCCGAATAAGGTTTTGCCTGCAACGCGGCCTTGTACTGCTTGAGGCGACGTGACATTCATGCACAAGGCACAAGTGCTGGCAGGTTTCTGCGGGCACCCACAGTGCAGCGTTGCATTCTTGAAACCGTTGCTTGACCCTTTCCCTAAAATCAGGAAGATTCGCTTACACCTCTTATGGCTTATAATAGCCGTCTCCTGGGATAACAATAGCAATACTGAGAATAATGAAAATAAAACGCATCATAGGCTGAAGAAATTAAACGCTCGGCACGTCTTTTCTTCAGCCTTACATGACTATATATCTATATATGTATACATCCATATATTTGGGTAGAAATCCATAAAAATATATATCGATATATATGCATTTCTATATATTTATATAGATATTTATCTATACACAGAAACAGATAGATAGATAGATAGATAGATTGATAGAAAGACTGTATGCAATAACCCTGGATGTCTGACAGTTGAAGCAGACTGGTGATGTCATTAAGGCTCTATTATGACACGTACAGCTTGGAAGCATAAATACTACAGCACGGCAGCCATTTATAGCCAGTCTCCATTGGAGATGGAAGTGGGCAGGAATGTACTGGCCTATCTTCCCAAGACGCCACAGCAGCCGGACAAATTGTATGTTCGACAGAATGGCTGTTTTATTCAGCCCATAAGGGTGACTACCCACTACAGTTTTTTTTTTCACTGCGAAATTCGTAGCAGTTTTTTTTCTGCAGGGGTCTATGGGAATTGTAATGTTAAAATCGAAATCACGCAAATTCGCAATTTACCGCGAAATCGCGATTTTAACATTACAAGTCCCATAGACTCCTGCAGAAAAAAAAAACGCTGCGAATTTCGCAGTGAAAAAAAACTGTAGTGGGTAGTCATCCTAAGGGGGAAACGGCGGCCTACAAAATCTGATTGGTCGCTGCTGCCACCATTTATGAAAAGGTCGGCTCAGTTCTTCCATGGATAAGAATAAGGTAGGTACATAGGCAGGCAGGTAGGTTCAGTTTTTGTAGGTTGAGGAATGCTTATGGGCAAGGCCTTATGTCTGAACGCTGGCGCATGAAATGGCAGAGAGGCCCGGCCCTGTGCATTCACTGATTATTGCCGTCAGCTGCTGTCTGCTTTCAAGCATGAATCAGGGGCTTCACACTTATCAACTGGCTTTGATTGTGGGTCACGCAGGTTGGTTGCAATGCCCTAGTATAAACGATACCTGGAACACAAGCCAGTCCTCAGGATGCATTCTAACTCAAGAGCACGATCACGTTGTGCCTGACCAATGTTTCCATCTTGGGTAATAGCACAGTCCTAAGCGATATGGAGTGGAGTTGGCATATGAGCTGGTCTGTGGTTTTGCTTCCAACAGTTTCTACCGCACGCAGATGCTCGGTGGATACAATGTTGCGCGCTGGGGAAAACCCCAGGAATAATCCACAGCAGGCAGGCAAGCAAAGTATAAATAAGGGGGGGATTGGTTAGCTGCCTGCAACTCTTGCTTGTACCCGAATAAGGTTTTGCCTGCAACGCGGCCTTGTACTGCTTGAGACGACGTGACATTCATGCACAAGGCACAAGTGCTGGCAGGTTTCTGCGGGCACCCACAGTGCAGCGTTGCATTCTTGAAACCGTTGCTTGACCCTTTCCCTAAAATCGGGAAGATTCGCTTACACCTCTTATGGCTTATAATAGCCGTCTCCTGGGATAACAATAGCAATACTGAGAATAATGAAAATAAAACGCATCATAGGCTGAAGAAATTAAACGCTCGGCACGTCTTTTCTTCAGCCTTACATGACTATATATCTATATATGTATACATCCATATATTTGGGTAGAAATCCATAAAAATATATATCGATATATATGCATTTCTATATATTTATATAGATATTTATCTATACACAGAAACAGATAGATAGATAGATTGATAGAAAGACTGTATGCAATAACCCTGGATGTCTGACAGTTGAAGCAGACTGGTGATGTCATTAAGGCTCTATTATGACACGTACAGCTTGGAAGCATAAATACTACAGCACGGCAGCCATTTATAGCCAGTCTCCATTGGAGATGGAAGTGGGCAGGAATGTACTGGCCTATCTTCCCAAGACGCCACAGCAGCCGGACAAATTGTATGTTCGACAGAATGGCTGTTTTATTCAGCCCATAAGGGTGACTACCCACTACAGTTTTTTTTTTTCACTGCGAAATTCGTAGCAGTTTTTTTTCTGCAGGGGTCTATGGGAATTGTAATGTTAAAATCGAAATCACGCAAATTCGCAATTTACCGCGAAATCGCGATTTTAACATTACAAGTCCCATAGACTCCTGCAGAAAAAAAAACGCTGCGAATTTCGCAGTGAAAAAAAACTGTAGTGGGTAGTCATCCTAAGGGGGAAACGGCGGCCTACAAAATCTGATTGGTCGCTGCTGCCACCATTTATGAAAAGGTCGGCTCAGTTCTTCCATGGATAAGAATAAGGTAGGTACATAGGCAGGCAGGTAGGTTCAGTTTTTGTAGGTTGAGGAATGCTTATGGGCAAGGCCTTATGTCTGAACGCTGGCGCATGAAATGGCAGAGAGGCCCGGCCCTGTGCATTCACTGATTATTGCCGTCAGCTGCTGTCTGCTTTCAAGCATGAATCAGGGGCTTCACACTTATCAACTGGCTTTGATTGTGGGTCACGCAGGTTGGTTGCAATGCCCTAGTATAAACGATACCTGGAACACAAGCCAGTCCTCAGGATGCATTCTAACTCAAGAGCACGATCACGTTGTGCCTGACCAATGTTTCCATCTTGGGTAATAGCACAGTCCTAAGCGATATGGAGTGGAGTTGGCATATGAGCTGGTCTGTGGTTTTGCTTCCAACAGTTTCTACCGCACGCAGATGCTCGGTGGATACAATGTTGCGCGCTGGGGAAAACCCCAGGAATAATCCACAGCAGGCCGGCAAGCAAAGTATAAATAAGGGGGGGATTGGTTAGCTGCCTGCAACTCTTGCTTGTACCCGAATAAGGTTTTGCCTGCAACGCGGCCTTGTACTGCTTGAGGCGACGTGACATTCATGCACAAGGCACAAGTGCTGGCAGGTTTCTGCGGGCACCCACAGTGCAGCGTTGCATTCTTGAAACCGTTGCTTGACCCTTTCCCTAAAATCAGGAAGATTCGCTTACACCTCTTATGGCTTATAATAGCCGTCTCCTGGGATAACAATAGCAATACTGAGAATAATGAAAATAAAACGCATCATAGGCTGAAGAAATTAAACGCTCGGCACGTCTTTTCTTCAGCCTTACATGACTATATATCTATATATGTATACATCCATATATTTGGGTAGAAATCCATAAAAATATATATCGATATATATGCATTTCTATATATTTATATAGATATTTATCTATACACAGAAACAGATAGATAGATAGATAGATAGATTGATAGAAAGACTGTATGCAATAACCCTGGATGTCTGACAGTTGAAGCAGACTGGTGATGTCATTAAGGCTCTATTATGACACGTACAGCTTGGAAGCATAAATACTACAGCACGGCAGCCATTTATAGCCAGTCTCCATTGGAGATGGAAGTGGGCAGGAATGTACTGGCCTATCTTCCCAAGACGCCACAGCAGCCGGACAAATTGTATGTTCGACAGAATGGCTGTTTTATTCAGCCCATAAGGGTGACTACCCACTACAGTTTTTTTTTTTCACTGCGAAATTCGTAGCAGTTTTTTTTCTGCAGGGGTCTATGGGAATTGTAATGTTAAAATCGAAATCACGCAAATTCGCAATTTACCGCGAAATCGCGATTTTAACATTACAAGTCCCATAGACTCCTGCAGAAAAAAAAACGCTGCGAATTTCGCAGTGAAAAAAAACTGTAGTGGGTAGTCATCCTAAGGGGGAAACGGCGGCCTACAAAATCTGATTGGTCGCTGCTGCCACCATTTATGAAAAGGTCGGCTCAGTTCTTCCATGGATAAGAATAAGGTAGGTACATAGGCAGGCAGGTAGGTTCAGTTTTTGTAGGTTGAGGAATGCTTATGGGCAAGGCCTTATGTCTGAACGCTGGCGCATGAAATGGCAGAGAGGCCCGGCCCTGTGCATTCACTGATTATTGCCGTCAGCTGCTGTCTGCTTTCAAGCATGAATCAGGGGCTTCACACTTATCAACTGGCTTTGATTGTGGGTCACGCAGGTTGGTTGCAATGCCCTAGTATAAACGATACCTGGAACACAAGCCAGTCCTCAGGATGCATTCTAACTCAAGAGCACGATCACGTTGTGCCTGACCAATGTTTCCATCTTGGGTAATAGCACAGTCCTAAGCGATATGGAGTGGAGTTGGCATATGAGCTGGTCTGTGGTTTTGCTTCCAACAGTTTCTACCGCACGCAGATGCTCGGTGGATACAATGTTGCGCGCTGGGGAAAACCCCAGGAATAATCCACAGCAGGCAGGCAAGCAAAGTATAAATAAGGGGGGGATTGGTTAGCTGCCTGCAACTCTTGCTTGTACCCGAATAAGGTTTTGCCTGCAACGCGGCCTTGTACTGCTTGAGACGACGTGACATTCATGCACAAGGCACAAGTGCTGGCAGGTTTCTGCGGGCACCCACAGTGCAGCGTTGCATTCTTGAAACCGTTGCTTGACCCTTTCCCTAAAATCAGGAAGATTCGCTTACACCTCTTATGGCTTATAATAGCCGTCTCCTGGGATAACAATAGCAATACTGAGAATAATGAAAATAAAACGCATCATAGGCTGAAGAAATTAAACGCTCGGCACGTCTTTTCTTCAGCCTTACATGACTATATATCTATATATGTATACATCCATATATTTGGGTAGAAATCCATAAAAATATATATCGATATATATGCATTTCTATATATTTATATAGATATTTATCTATACACAGAAACAGATAGATAGATAGATAGATAGATTGATAGAAAGACTGTATGCAATAACCCTGGATGTCTGACAGTTGAAGCAGACTGGTGATGTCATTAAGGCTCTATTATGACACGTACAGCTTGGAAGCATAAATACTACAGCACGGCAGCCATTTATAGCCAGTCTCCATTGGAGATGGAAGTGGGCAGGAATGTACTGGCCTATCTTCCCAAGACGCCACAGCAGCCGGACAAATTGTATGTTCGACAGAATGGCTGTTTTATTCAGCCCATAAGGGTGACTACCCACTACAGTTTTTTTTTTCACTGCGAAATTCGTAGCAGTTTTTTTTCTGCAGGGGTCTATGGGAATTGTAATGTTAAAATCGAAATCACGCAAATTCGCAATTTACCGCGAAATCGCGATTTTAACATTACAAGTCCCATAGACTCCTGCAGAAAAAAAAACGCTGCGAATTTCGCAGTGAAAAAAAACTGTAGTGGGTAGTCATCCTAAGGGGGAAACGGCGGCCTACAAAATCTGATTGGTCGCTGCTGCCACCATTTATGAAAAGGTCGGCTCAGTTCTTCCATGGATAAGAATAAGGTAGGTACATAGGCAGGCAGGTAGGTTCAGTTTTTGTAGGTTGAGGAATGCTTATGGGCAAGGCCTTATGTCTGAACGCTGGCGCATGAAATGGCAGAGAGGCCCGGCCCTGTGCATTCACTGATTATTGCCGTCAGCTGCTGTCTGCTTTCAAGCATGAATCAGGGGCTTCACACTTATCAACTGGCTTTGATTGTGGGTCACGCAGGTTGGTTGCAATGCCCTAGTATAAACGATACCTGGAACACAAGCCAGTCCTCAGGATGCATTCTAACTCAAGAGCACGATCACGTTGTGCCTGACCAATGTTTCCATCTTGGGTAATAGCACAGTCCTAAGCGATATGGAGTGGAGTTGGCATATGAGCTGGTCTGTGGTTTTGCTTCCAACAGTTTCTACCGCACGCAGATGCTCGGTGGATACAATGTTGCGCGCTGGGGAAAACCCCAGGAATAATCCACAGCAGGCAGGCAAGCAAAGTATAAATAAGGGGGGGATTGGTTAGCTGCCTGCAACTCTTGCTTGTACCCGAATAAGGTTTTGCCTGCAACGCGGCCTTGTACTGCTTGAGACGACGTGACATTCATGCACAAGGCACAAGTGCTGGCAGGTTTCTGCGGGCACCCACAGTGCAGCGTTGCATTCTTGAAACCGTTGCTTGACCCTTTCCCTAAAATCGGGAAGATTCGCTTACACCTCTTATGGCTTATAATAGCCGTCTCCTGGGATAACAATAGCAATACTGAGAATAATGAAAATAAAACGCATCATAGGCTGAAGAAATTAAACGCTCGGCACGTCTTTTCTTCAGCCTTACATGACTATATATCTATATATGTATACATCCATATATTTGGGTAGAAATCCATAAAAATATATATCGATATATATGCATTTCTATATATTTATATAGATATTTATCTATACACAGAAACAGATAGATAGATAGATAGATAGATTGATAGAAAGACTGTATGCAATAACCCTGGATGTCTGACAGTTGAAGCAGACTGGTGATGTCATTAAGGCTCTATTATGACACGTACAGCTTGGAAGCATAAATACTACAGCACGGCAGCCATTTATAGCCAGTCTCCATTGGAGATGGAAGTGGGCAGGAATGTACTGGCCTATCTTCCCAAGACGCCACAGCAGCCGGACAAATTGTATGTTCGACAGAATGGCTGTTTTATTCAGCCCATAAGGGTGACTACCCACTACAGTTTTTTTTTTTCACTGCGAAATTCGTAGCAGTTTTTTTTCTGCAGGGGTCTATGGGAATTGTAATGTTAAAATCGAAATCACGCAAATTCGCAATTTACCGCGAAATCGCGATTTTAACATTACAAGTCCCATAGACTCCTGCAGAAAAAAAAACGCTGCGAATTTCGCAGTGAAAAAAAACTGTAGTGGGTAGTCATCCTAAGGGGGAAACGGCGGCCTACAAAATCTGATTGGTCGCTGCTGCCACCATTTATGAAAAGGTCGGCTCAGTTCTTCCATGGATAAGAATAAGGTAGGTACATAGGCAGGCAGGTAGGTTCAGTTTTTGTAGGTTGAGGAATGCTTATGGGCAAGGCCTTATGCCTGAACGCTGGTGCATGAAATGGCAGAGAGGCCCGGCCCTGTGCATTCACTGATTATTGCCGTCAGCTGCTGTCTGCTTTCAAGCATGAATCAGGGGCTTCACACTTATCAACTGGCTTTGATTGTGGGTCACGCAGGTTGGTTGCAATGCCCTAGTATAAACGATACCTGGAACACAAGCCAGTCCTCAGGATGCATTCTAACTCAAGAGCACGATCACGTTGTGCCTGACCAATGTTTCCATCTTGGGTAATAGCACAGTCCTAAGCGATATGGAGTGGAGTTGGCATATGAGCTGGTCTGTGGTTTTGCTTCCAACAGTTTCTACCGCACGCAGATGCTCGGTGGATACAATGTTGCGCGCTGGGGAAAACCCCAGGAATAATCCACAGCAGGCAGGCAAGCAAAGTATAAATAAGGGGGGGATTGGTTAGCTGCCTGCAACTCTTGCTTGTACCCGAATAAGGTTTTGCCTGCAACGCGGCCTTGTACTGCTTGAGGCGACGTGACATTCATGCACAAGGCACAAGTGCTGGCAGGTTTCTGCGGGCACCCACAGTGCAGCGTTGCATTCTTGAAACCGTTGCTTGACCCTTTCCCTAAAATCAGGAAGATTCGCTTACACCTCTTATGGCTTATAATAGCCGTCTCCTGGGATAACAATAGCAATACTGAGAATAATGAAAATAAAACGCATCATAGGCTGAAGAAATTAAACGCTCGGCACGTCTTTTCTTCAGCCTTACATGACTATATATCTATATATGTATACATCCATATATTTGGGTAGAAATCCATAAAAATATATATCGATATATATGCATTTCTATATATTTATATAGATATTTATCTATACACAGAAACAGATAGATAGATAGATAGATAGATAGATAGATAGATAGATAGATAGATAGATAGATAGATAGATAGATAGATAGATAGATAGATTGATAGAAAGACTGTATGCAATAACCCTGGATGTCTGACAGTTGAAGCAGACTGGTGATGTCATTAAGGCTCTATTATGACACGTACAGCTTGGAAGCATAAATACTACAGCACGGCAGCCATTTATAGCCAGTCTCCATTGGAGATGGAAGTGGGCAGGAATGTACTGGCCTATCTTCCCAAGACGCCACAGCAGCCGGACAAATTGTATGTTCGACAGAATGGCTGTTTTATTCAGCCCATAAGGGTGACTACCCACTACAGTTTTTTTTTTTCACTGCGAAATTCGTAGCAGTTTTTTTTCTGCAGGGGTCTATGGGAATTGTAATGTTAAAATCGAAATCACGCAAATTCGCAATTTACCGCGAAATCGCGATTTTAACATTACAAGTCCCATAGACTCCTGCAGAAAAAAAAACGCTGCGAATTTCGCAGTGAAAAAAAACTGTAGTGGGTAGTCATCCTAAGGGGGAAACGGCGGCCTACAAAATCTGATTGGTCGCTGCTGCCACCATTTATGAAAAGGTCGGCTCAGTTCTTCCATGGATAAGAATAAGGTAGGTACATAGGCAGGCAGGTAGGTTCAGTTTTTGTAGGTTGAGGAATGCTTATGGGCAAGGCCTTATGCCTGAACGCTGGCGCATGAAATGGCAGAGAGGCCCGGCCCTGTGCATTCACTGATTATTGCCGTCAGCTGCTGTCTGCTTTCAAGCATGAATCAGGGGCTTCACACTTATCAACTGGCTTTGATTGTGGGTCACGCAGGTTGGTTGCAATGCCCTAGTATAAACGATACCTGGAACACAAGCCAGTCCTCAGGATGCATTCTAACTCAAGAGCACGATCACGTTGTGCCTGACCAATGTTTCCATCTTGGGTAATAGCACAGTCCTAAGCGATATGGAGTGGAGTTGGCATATGAGCTGGTCTGTGGTTTTGCTTCCAACAGTTTCTACCGCACGCAGATGCTCGGTGGATACAATGTTGCGCGCTGGGGAAAACCCCAGGAATAATCCACAGCAGGCAGGCAAGCAAAGTATAAATAAGGGGGGGATTGGTTAGCTGCCTGCAACTCTTGCTTGTACCCGAATAAGGTTTTGCCTGCAACGCGGCCTTGTACTGCTTGAGGCGACGTGACATTCATGCACAAGGCACAAGTGCTGGCAGGTTTCTGCGGGCACCCACAGTGCAGCGTTGCATTCTTGAAACCGTTGCTTGACCCTTTCCCTAAAATCAGGAAGATTCGCTTACACCTCTTATGGCTTATAATAGCCGTCTCCTGGGATAACAATAGCAATACTGAGAATAATGAAAATAAAACGCATCATAGGCTGAAGAAATTAAACGCTCGGCACGTCTTTTCTTCAGCCTTACATGACTATATATCTATATATGTATACATCCATATATTTGGGTAGAAATCCATAAAAATATATATCGATATATATGCATTTCTATATATTTATATAGATATTTATCTATACACAGAAACAGATAGATAGATAGATAGATAGATTGATAGAAAGACTGTATGCAATAACCCTGGATGTCTGACAGTTGAAGCAGACTGGTGATGTCATTAAGGCTCTATTATGACACGTACAGCTTGGAAGCATAAATACTACAGCACGGCAGCCATTTATAGCCAGTCTCCATTGGAGATGGAAGTGGGCAGGAATGTACTGGCCTATCTTCCCAAGACGCCACAGCAGCCGGACAAATTGTATGTTCGACAGAATGGCTGTTTTATTCAGCCCATAAGGGTGACTACCCACTACAGTTTTTTTTTTTCACTGCGAAATTCGTAGCAGTTTTTTTTCTGCAGGGGTCTATGGGAATTGTAATGTTAAAATCGAAATCACGCAAATTCGCAATTTACCGCGAAATCGCGATTTTAACATTACAAGTCCCATAGACTCCTGCAGAAAAAAAAACGCTGCGAATTTCGCAGTGAAAAAAAACTGTAGTGGGTAGTCATCCTAAGGGGGAAACGGCGGCCTACAAAATCTGATTGGTCGCTGCTGCCACCATTTATGAAAAGGTCGGCTCAGTTCTTCCATGGATAAGAATAAGGTAGGTACATAGGCAGGCAGGTAGGTTCAGTTTTTGTAGGTTGAGGAATGCTTATGGGCAAGGCCTTATGCCTGAACGCTGGCGCATGAAATGGCAGAGAGGCCCGGCCCTGTGCATTCACTGATTATTGCCGTCAGCTGCTGTCTGCTTTCAAGCATGAATCAGGGGCTTCACACTTATCAACTGGCTTTGATTGTGGGTCACGCAGGTTGGTTGCAATGCCCTAGTATAAACGATACCTGGAACACAAGCCAGTCCTCAGGATGCATTCTAACTCAAGAGCACGATCACGTTGTGCCTGACCAATGTTTCCATCTTGGGTAATAGCACAGTCCTAAGCGATATGGAGTGGAGTTGGCATATGAGCTGGTCTGTGGTTTTGCTTCCAACAGTTTCTACCGCACGCAGATGCTCGGTGGATACAATGTTGCGCGCTGGGGAAAACCCCAGGAATAATCCACAGCAGGCAGGCAAGCAAAGTATAAATAAGGGGGGGATTGGTTAGCTGCCTGCAACTCTTGCTTGTACCCGAATAAGGTTTTGCCTGCAACGCGGCCTTGTACTGCTTGAGGCGACGTGACATTCATGCACAAGGCACAAGTGCTGGCAGGTTTCTGCGGGCACCCACAGTGCAGCGTTGCATTCTTGAAACCGTTGCTTGACCCTTTCCCTAAAATCAGGAAGATTCGCTTACACCTCTTATGGCTTATAATAGCCGTCTCCTGGGATAACAATAGCAATACTGAGAATAATGAAAATAAAACGCATCATAGGCTGAAGAAATTAAACGCTCGGCACGTCTTTTCTTCAGCCTTACATGACTATATATCTATATATGTATACATCCATATATTTGGGTAGAAATCCATAAAAATATATATCGATATATATGCATTTCTATATATTTATATAGATATTTATCTATACACAGAAACAGATAGATAGATAGATAGATAGATAGATAGATTGATAGAAAGACTGTATGCAATAACCCTGGATGTCTGACAGTTGAAGCAGACTGGTGATGTCATTAAGGCTCTATTATGACACGTACAGCTTGGAAGCATAAATACTACAGCACGGCAGCCATTTATAGCCAGTCTCCATTGGAGATGGAAGTGGGCAGGAATGTACTGGCCTATCTTCCCAAGACGCCACAGCAGCCGGACAAATTGTATGTTCGACAGAATGGCTGTTTTATTCAGCCCATAAGGGTGACTACCCACTACAGTTTTTTTTTTAACTGCGAAATTCGTAGCAGTTTTTTTTCTGCAGGGGTCTATGGGAATTGTAATGTTAAAATCGAAATCACGCAAATTCGCAATTTACCGCGAAATCGCGATTTTAACATTACAAGTCCCATAGACTCCTGCAGAAAAAAAAACGCTGCGAATTTCGCAGTGAAAAAAAACTGTAGTGGGTAGTCATCCTAAGGGGGAAACGGCGGCCTACAAAATCTGATTGGTCGCTGCTGCCACCATTTATGAAAAGGTCGGCTCAGTTCTTCCATGGATAAGAATAAGGTAGGTACATAGGCAGGCAGGTAGGTTCAGTTTTTGTAGGTTGAGGAATGCTTATGGGCAAGGCCTTATGTCTGAACGCTGGCGCATGAAATGGCAGAGAGGCCCGGCCCTGTGCATTCACTGATTATTGCCGTCAGCTGCTGTCTGCTTTCAAGCATGAATCAGGGGCTTCACACTTATCAACTGGCTTTGATTGTGGGTCACGCAGGTTGGTTGCAATGCCCTAGTATAAACGATACCTGGAACACAAGCCAGTCCTCAGGATGCATTCTAACTCAAGAGCACGATCACGTTGTGCCTGACCAATGTTTCCATCTTGGGTAATAGCACAGTCCTAAGCGATATGGAGTGGAGTTGGCATATGAGCTGGTCTGTGGTTTTGCTTCCAACAGTTTCTACCGCACGCAGATGCTCGGTGGATACAATGTTGCGCGCTGGGGAAAACCCCAGGAATAATCCACAGCAGGCAGGCAAGCAAAGTATAAATAAGGGGGGGATTGGTTAGCTGCCTGCAACTCTTGCTTGTACCCGAATAAGGTTTTGCCTGCAACGCGGCCTTGTACTGCTTGAGGCGACGTGACATTCATGCACAAGGCACAAGTGCTGGCAGGTTTCTGCGGGCACCCACAGTGCAGCGTTGCATTCTTGAAACCGTTGCTTGACCCTTTCCCTAAAATCAGGAAGATTCGCTTACACCTCTTATGGCTTATAATAGCCGTCTCCTGGGATAACAATAGCAATACTGAGAATAATGAAAATAAAACGCATCATAGGCTGAAGAAATTAAACGCTCGGCACGTCTTTTCTTCAGCCTTACATGACTATATATCTATATATGTATACATCCATATATTTGGGTAGAAATCCATAAAAATATATATCGATATATATGCATTTCTATATATTTATATAGATATTTATCTATACACAGAAACAGATAGATAGATAGATAGATAGATTGATAGAAAGACTGTATGCAATAACCCTGGATGTCTGACAGTTGAAGCAGACTGGTGATGTCATTAAGGCTCTATTATGACACGTACAGCTTGGAAGCATAAATACTACAGCACGGCAGCCATTTATAGCCAGTCTCCATTGGAGATGGAAGTGGGCAGGAATGTACTGGCCTATCTTCCCAAGACGCCACAGCAGCCGGACAAATTGTATGTTCGACAGAATGGCTGTTTTATTCAGCCCATAAGGGTGACTACCCACTACAGTTTTTTTTTTCACTGCGAAATTCGTAGCAGTTTTTTTTCTGCAGGGGTCTATGGGAATTGTAATGTTAAAATCGAAATCACGCAAATTCGCAATTTACCGCGAAATCGCGATTTTAACATTACAAGTCCCATAGACTCCTGCAGAAAAAAAAACGCTGCGAATTTCGCAGTGAAAAAAAACTGTAGTGGGTAGTCATCCTAAGGGGGAAACGGCGGCCTACAAAATCTGATTGGTCGCTGCTGCCACCATTTATGAAAAGGTCGGCTCAGTTCTTCCATGGATAAGAATAAGGTAGGTACATAGGCAGGCAGGTAGGTTCAGTTTTTGTAGGTTGAGGAATGCTTATGGGCAAGGCCTTATGTCTGAACGCTGGCGCATGAAATGGCAGAGAGGCCCGGCCCTGTGCATTCACTGATTATTGCCGTCAGCTGCTGTCTGCTTTCAAGCATGAATCAGGGGCTTCACACTTATCAACTGGCTTTGATTGTGGGTCACGCAGGTTGGTTGCAATGCCCTAGTATAAACGATACCTGGAACACAAGCCAGTCCTCAGGATGCATTCTAACTCAAGAGCACGATCACGTTGTGCCTGACCAATGTTTCCATCTTGGGTAATAGCACAGTCCTAAGCGATATGGAGTGGAGTTGGCATATGAGCTGGTCTGTGGTTTTGCTTCCAACAGTTTCTACCGCACGCAGATGCTCGGTGGATACAATGTTGCGCGCTGGGGAAAACCCCAGGAATAATCCACAGCAGGCAGGCAAGCAAAGTATAAATAAGGGGGGGATTGGTTAGCTGCCTGCAACTCTTGCTTGTACCCGAATAAGGTTTTGCCTGCAACGCGGCCTTGTACTGCTTGAGACGACGTGACATTCATGCACAAGGCACAAGTGCTGGCAGGTTTCTGCGGGCACCCACAGTGCAGCGTTGCATTCTTGAAACCGTTGCTTGACCCTTTCCCTAAAATCGGGAAGATTCGCTTACACCTCTTATGGCTTATAATAGCCGTCTCCTGGGATAACAATAGCAATACTGAGAATAATGAAAATAAAACGCATCATAGGCTGAAGAAATTAAACGCTCGGCACGTCTTTTCTTCAGCCTTACATGACTATATATCTATATATGTATACATCCATATATTTGGGTAGAAATCCATAAAAATATATATCGATATATATGCATTTCTATATATTTATATAGATATTTATCTATACACAGAAACAGATAGATAGATAGATTGATAGAAAGACTGTATGCAATAACCCTGGATGTCTGACAGTTGAAGCAGACTGGTGATGTCATTAAGGCTCTATTATGACACGTACAGCTTGGAAGCATAAATACTACAGCACGGCAGCCATTTATAGCCAGTCTCCATTGGAGATGGAAGTGGGCAGGAATGTACTGGCCTATCTTCCCAAGACGCCACAGCAGCCGGACAAATTGTATGTTCGACAGAATGGCTGTTTTATTCAGCCCATAAGGGTGACTACCCACTACAGTTTTTTTTTTTCACTGCGAAATTCGTAGCAGTTTTTTTTCTGCAGGGGTCTATGGGAATTGTAATGTTAAAATCGAAATCACGCAAATTCGCAATTTACCGCGAAATCGCGATTTTAACATTACAAGTCCCATAGACTCCTGCAGAAAAAAAAACGCTGCGAATTTCGCAGTGAAAAAAAACTGTAGTGGGTAGTCATCCTAAGGGGGAAACGGCGGCCTACAAAATCTGATTGGTCGCTGCTGCCACCATTTATGAAAAGGTCGGCTCAGTTCTTCCATGGATAAGAATAAGGTAGGTACATAGGCAGGCAGGTAGGTTCAGTTTTTGTAGGTTGAGGAATGCTTATGGGCAAGGCCTTATGTCTGAACGCTGGCGCATGAAATGGCAGAGAGGCCCGGCCCTGTGCATTCACTGATTATTGCCGTCAGCTGCTGTCTGCTTTCAAGCATGAATCAGGGGCTTCACACTTATCAACTGGCTTTGATTGTGGGTCACGCAGGTTGGTTGCAATGCCCTAGTATAAACGATACCTGGAACACAAGCCAGTCCTCAGGATGCATTCTAACTCAAGAGCACGATCACGTTGTGCCTGACCAATGTTTCCATCTTGGGTAATAGCACAGTCCTAAGCGATATGGAGTGGAGTTGGCATATGAGCTGGTCTGTGGTTTTGCTTCCAACAGTTTCTACCGCACGCAGATGCTCGGTGGATACAATGTTGCGCGCTGGGGAAAACCCCAGGAATAATCCACAGCAGGCCGGCAAGCAAAGTATAAATAAGGGGGGGATTGGTTAGCTGCCTGCAACTCTTGCTTGTACCCGAATAAGGTTTTGCCTGCAACGCGGCCTTGTACTGCTTGAGGCGACGTGACATTCATGCACAAGGCACAAGTGCTGGCAGGTTTCTGCGGGCACCCACAGTGCAGCGTTGCATTCTTGAAACCGTTGCTTGACCCTTTCCCTAAAATCAGGAAGATTCGCTTACACCTCTTATGGCTTATAATAGCCGTCTCCTGGGATAACAATAGCAATACTGAGAATAATGAAAATAAAACGCATCATAGGCTGAAGAAATTAAACGCTCGGCACGTCTTTTCTTCAGCCTTACATGACTATATATCTATATATGTATACATCCATATATTTGGGTAGAAATCCATAAAAATATATATCGATATATATGCATTTCTATATATTTATATAGATATTTATCTATACACAGAAACAGATAGATAGATAGATAGATAGATTGATAGAAAGACTGTATGCAATAACCCTGGATGTCTGACAGTTGAAGCAGACTGGTGATGTCATTAAGGCTCTATTATGACACGTACAGCTTGGAAGCATAAATACTACAGCACGGCAGCCATTTATAGCCAGTCTCCATTGGAGATGGAAGTGGGCAGGAATGTACTGGCCTATCTTCCCAAGACGCCACAGCAGCCGGACAAATTGTATGTTCGACAGAATGGCTGTTTTATTCAGCCCATAAGGGTGACTACCCACTACAGTTTTTTTTTTTCACTGCGAAATTCGTAGCAGTTTTTTTTCTGCAGGGGTCTATGGGAATTGTAATGTTAAAATCGAAATCACGCAAATTCGCAATTTACCGCGAAATCGCGATTTTAACATTACAAGTCCCATAGACTCCTGCAGAAAAAAAAACGCTGCGAATTTCGCAGTGAAAAAAAACTGTAGTGGGTAGTCATCCTAAGGGGGAAACGGCGGCCTACAAAATCTGATTGGTCGCTGCTGCCACCATTTATGAAAAGGTCGGCTCAGTTCTTCCATGGATAAGAATAAGGTAGGTACATAGGCAGGCAGGTAGGTTCAGTTTTTGTAGGTTGAGGAATGCTTATGGGCAAGGCCTTATGTCTGAACGCTGGCGCATGAAATGGCAGAGAGGCCCGGCCCTGTGCATTCACTGATTATTGCCGTCAGCTGCTGTCTGCTTTCAAGCATGAATCAGGGGCTTCACACTT
The DNA here is from genome assembly GCF_035609145.1 of Eleutherodactylus coqui. Taxonomy (NCBI): domain Eukaryota; kingdom Metazoa; phylum Chordata; class Amphibia; order Anura; family Eleutherodactylidae; genus Eleutherodactylus; species Eleutherodactylus coqui. Next base: position 143,775 of record NW_027102240.1, read on the forward strand.
ATCAACTGGCTTTGATTGTGGGTCACGCAGGTTGGTTGCAATGCCCTAGTATAAACGATACCTGGAACACAAGCCAGTCCTCAGGATGCATTCTAACTCAAGAGCACGATCACGTTGTGCCTGACCAATGTTTCCATCTTGGGTAATAGCACAGTCCTAAGCGATATGGAGTGGAGTTGGCATATGAGCTGGTCTGTGGTTTTGCTTCCAACAGTTTCTACCGCACGCAGATGCTCGGTGGATACAATGTTGCGCGCTGGGGAAAACCCCAGGAATAATCCACAGCAGGCCGGCAAGCAAAGTATAAATAAGGGGGGGATTGGTTAGCTGCCTGCAACTCTTGCTTGTACCCGAATAAGGTTTTGCCTGCAACGCGGCCTTGTACTGCTTGAGGCGACGTGACATTCATGCACAAGGCACAAGTGCTGGCAGGTTTCTGCGGGCACCCACAGTGCAGCGTTGCATTCTTGAAACCGTTGCTTGACCCTTTCCCTAAAATCAGGAAGATTCGCTTACACCTCTTATGGCTTATAATAGCCGTCTCCTGGGATAACAATAGCAATACTGAGAATAATGAAAATAAAACGCATCATAGGCTGAAGAAATTAAACGCTCGGCACGTCTTTTCTTCAGCCTTACATGACTATATATCTATATATGTATACATCCATATATTTGGGTAGAAATCCATAAAAATATATATCGATATATATGCATTTCTATATATTTATATAGATATTTATCTATACACAGAAACAGATAGATAGATAGATAGATAGATTGATAGAAAGACTGTATGCAATAACCCTGGATGTCTGACAGTTGAAGCAGACTGGTGATGTCATTAAGGCTCTATTATGACACGTACAGCTTGGAAGCATAAATACTACAGCACGGCAGCCATTTATAGCCAGTCTCCATTGGAGATGGAAGTGGGCAGGAATGTACTGGCCTATCTTCCCAAGACGCCACAGCAGCCGGACAAATTGTATGTTCGACAGAATGGCTGTTTTATTCAGCCCATAAGGGTGACTACCCACTACAGTTTTTTTTTTTCACTGCGAAATTCGTAGCAGTTTTTTTTCTGCAGGGGTCTATGGGAATTGTAATGTTAAAATCGAAATCACGCAAATTCGCAATTTACCGCGAAATCGCGATTTTAACATTACAAGTCCCATAGACTCCTGCAGAAAAAAAAACGCTGCGAATTTCGCAGTGAAAAAAAACTGTAGTGGGTAGTCATCCTAAGGGGGAAACGGCGGCCTACAAAATCTGATTGGTCGCTGCTGCCACCATTTATGAAAAGGTCGGCTCAGTTCTTCCATGGATAAGAATAAGGTAGGTACATAGGCAGGCAGGTAGGTTCAGTTTTTGTAGGTTGAGGAATGCTTATGGGCAAGGCCTTATGCCTGAACGCTGGCGCATGAAATGGCAGAGAGGCCCGGCCCTGTGCATTCACTGATTATTGCCGTCAGCTGCTGTCTGCTTTCAAGCATGAATCAGGGGCTTCACACTTATCAACTGGCTTTGATTGTGGGTCACGCAGGTTGGTTGCAATGCCCTAGTATAAACGATACCTGGAACACAAGCCAGTCCTCAGGATGCATTCTAACTCAAGAGCACGATCACGTTGTGCCTGACCAATGTTTCCATCTTGGGTAATAGCACAGTCCTAAGCGATATGGAGTGGAGTTGGCATATGAGCTGGTCTGTGGTTTTGCTTCCAACAGTTTCTACCGCACGCAGATGCTCGGTGGATACAATGTTGCGCGCTGGGGAAAACCCCAGGAATAATCCACAGCAGGCAGGCAAGCAAAGTATAAATAAGGGGGGGATTGGTTAGCTGCCTGCAACTCTTGCTTGTACCCGAATAAGGTTTTGCCTGCAACGCGGCCTTGTACTGCTTGAGGCGACGTGACATTCATGCACAAGGCACAAGTGCTGGCAGGTTTCTGCGGGCACCCACAGTGCAGCGTTGCATTCTTGAAACCGTTGCTTGACCCTTTCCCTAAAATCAGGAAGATTCGCTTACACCTCTTATGGCTTATAATAGCCGTCTCCTGGGATAACAATAGCAATACTGAGAATAATGAAAATAAAACGCATCATAGGCTGAAGAAATTAAACGCTCGGCACGTCTTTTCTTCAGCCTTACATGACTATATATCTATATATGTATACATCCATATATTTGGGTAGAAATCCATAAAAATATATATCGATATATATGCATTTCTATATATTTATATAGATATTTATCTATACACAGAAACAGATAGATAGATAGATAGATAGATAGATAGATAGATAGATAGATTGATAGAAAGACTGTATGCAATAACCCTGGATGTCTGACAGTTGAAGCAGACTGGTGATGTCATTAAGGCTCTATTATGACACGTACAGCTTGGAAGCATAAATACTACAGCACGGCAGCCATTTATAGCCAGTCTCCATTGGAGATGGAAGTGGGCAGGAATGTACTGGCCTATCTTCCCAAGACGCCACAGCAGCCGGACAAATTGTATGTTCGACAGAATGGCTGTTTTATTCAGCCCATAAGGGTGACTACCCACTACAGTTTTTTTTTTTCACTGCGAAATTCGTAGCAGTTTTTTTTCTGCAGGGGTCTATGGGAATTGTAATGTTAAAATCGAAATCACGCAAATTCGCAATTTACCGCGAAATCGCGATTTTAACATTACAAGTCCCATAGACTCCTGCAGAAAAAAAAACGCTGCGAATTTCGCAGTGAAAAAAAACTGTAGTGGGTAGTCATCCTAAGGGGGAAACGGCGGCCTACAAAATCTGATTGGTCGCTGCTGCCACCATTTATGAAAAGGTCGGCTCAGTTCTTCCATGGATAAGAATAAGGTAGGTACATAGGCAGGCAGGTAGGTTCAGTTTTTGTAGGTTGAGGAATGCTTATGGGCAAGGCCTTATGCCTGAACGCTGGCGCATGAAATGGCAGAGAGGCCCGGCCCTGTGCATTCACTGATTATTGCCGTCAGCTGCTGTCTGCTTTCAAGCATGAATCAGGGGCTTCACACTTATCAACTGGCTTTGATTGTGGGTCACGCAGGTTGGTTGCAATGCCCTAGTATAAACGATACCTGGAACACAAGCCAGTCCTCAGGATGCATTCTAACTCAAGAGCACGATCACGTTGTGCCTGACCAATGTTTCCATCTTGGGTAATAGCACAGTCCTAAGCGATATGGAGTGGAGTTGGCATATGAGCTGGTCTGTGGTTTTGCTTCCAACAGTTTCTACCGCACGCAGATGCTCGGTGGATACAATGTTGCGCGCTGGGGAAAACCCCAGGAATAATCCACAGCAGGCAGGCAAGCAAAGTATAAATAAGGGGGGGATTGGTTAGCTGCCTGCAACTCTTGCTTGTACCCGAATAAGGTTTTGCCTGCAACGCGGCCTTGTACTGCTTGAGGCGACGTGACATTCATGCACAAGGCACAAGTGCTGGCAGGTTTCTGCGGGCACCCACAGTGCAGCGTTGCATTCTTGAAACCGTTGCTTGACCCTTTCCCTAAAATCAGGAAGATTCGCTTACACCTCTTATGGCTTATAATAGCCGTCTCCTGGGATAACAATAGCAATACTGAGAATAATGAAAATAAAACGCATCATAGGCTGAAGAAATTAAACGCTCGGCACGTCTTTTCTTCAGCCTTACATGACTATATATCTATATATGTATACATCCATATATTTGGGTAGAAATCCATAAAAATATATATCGATATATATGCATTTCTATATATTTATATAGATATTTATCTATACACAGAAACAGATAGATAGATAGATTGATAGAAAGACTGTATGCAATAACCCTGGATGTCTGACAGTTGAAGCAGACTGGTGATGTCATTAAGGCTCTATTATGACACGTACAGCTTGGAAGCATAAATACTACAGCACGGCAGCCATTTATAGCCAGTCTCCATTGGAGATGGAAGTGGGCAGGAATGTACTGGCCTATCTTCCCAAGACGCCACAGCAGCCGGACAAATTGTATGTTCGACAGAATGGCTGTTTTATTCAGCCCATAAGGGTGACTACCCACTACAGTTTTTTTTTTTCACTGCGAAATTCGTAGCAGTTTTTTTTCTGCAGGGGTCTATGGGAATTGTAATGTTAAAATCGAAATCACGCAAATTCGCAATTTACCGCGAAATCGCGATTTTAACATTACAAGTCCCATAGACTCCTGCAGAAAAAAAAACGCTGCGAATTTCGCAGTGAAAAAAAACTGTAGTGGGTAGTCATCCTAAGGGGGAAACGGCGGCCTACAAAATCTGATTGGTCGCTGCTGCCACCATTTATGAAAAGGTCGGCTCAGTTCTTCCATGGATAAGAATAAGGTAGGTACATAGGCAGGCAGGTAGGTTCAGTTTTTGTAGGTTGAGGAATGCTTATGGGCAAGGCCTTATGTCTGAACGCTGGCGCATGAAATGGCAGAGAGGCCCGGCCCTGTGCATTCACTGATTATTGCCGTCAGCTGCTGTCTGCTTTCAAGCATGAATCAGGGGCTTCACACTTATCAACTGGCTTTGATTGTGGGTCACGCAGGTTGGTTGCAATGCCCTAGTATAAACGATACCTGGAACACAAGCCAGTCCTCAGGATGCATTCTAACTCAAGAGCACGATCACGTTGTGCCTGACCAATGTTTCCATCTTGGGTAATAGCACAGTCCTAAGCGATATGGAGTGGAGTTGGCATATGAGCTGGTCTGTGGTTTTGCTTCCAACAGTTTCTACCGCACGCAGATGCTCGGTGGATACAATGTTGCGCGCTGGGGAAAACCCCAGGAATAATCCACAGCAGGCCGGCAAGCAAAGTATAAATAAGGGGGGGATTGGTTAGCTGCCTGCAACTCTTGCTTGTACCCGAATAAGGTTTTGCCTGCAACGCGGCCTTGTACTGCTTGAGGCGACGTGACATTCATGCACAAGGCACAAGTGCTGGCAGGTTTCTGCGGGCACCCACAGTGCAGCGTTGCATTCTTGAAACCGTTGCTTGACCCTTTCCCTAAAATCAGGAAGATTCGCTTACACCTCTTATGGCTTATAATAGCCGTCTCCTGGGATAACAATAGCAATACTGAGAATAATGAAAATAAAACGCATCATAGGCTGAAGAAATTAAACGCTCGGCACGTCTTTTCTTCAGCCTTACATGACTATATATCTATATATGTATACATCCATATATTTGGGTAGAAATCCATAAAAATATATATCGATATATATGCATTTCTATATATTTATATAGATATTTATCTATACACAGAAACAGATAGATAGATAGATAGATAGATTGATAGAAAGACTGTATGCAATAACCCTGGATGTCTGACAGTTGAAGCAGACTGGTGATGTCATTAAGGCTCTATTATGACACGTACAGCTTGGAAGCATAAATACTACAGCACGGCAGCCATTTATAGCCAGTCTCCATTGGAGATGGAAGTGGGCAGGAATGTACTGGCCTATCTTCCCAAGACGCCACAGCAGCCGGACAAATTGTATGTTCGACAGAATGGCTGTTTTATTCAGCCCATAAGGGTGACTACCCACTACAGTTTTTTTTTTTCACTGCGAAATTCGTAGCAGTTTTTTTTCTGCAGGGGTCTATGGGAATTGTAATGTTAAAATCGAAATCACGCAAATTCGCAATTTACCGCGAAATCGCGATTTTAACATTACAAGTCCCATAGACTCCTGCAGAAAAAAAAACGCTGCGAATTTCGCAGTGAAAAAAAACTGTAGTGGGTAGTCATCCTAAGGGGGAAACGGCGGCCTACAAAATCTGATTGGTCGCTGCTGCCACCATTTATGAAAAGGTCGGCTCAGTTCTTCCATGGATAAGAATAAGGTAGGTACATAGGCAGGCAGGTAGGTTCAGTTTTTGTAGGTTGAGGAATGCTTATGGGCAAGGCCTTATGCCTGAACGCTGGCGCATGAAATGGCAGAGAGGCCCGGCCCTGTGCATTCACTGATTATTGCCGTCAGCTGCTGTCTGCTTTCAAGCATGAATCAGGGGCTTCACACTTATCAACTGGCTTTGATTGTGGGTCACGCAGGTTGGTTGCAATGCCCTAGTATAAACGATACCTGGAACACAAGCCAGTCCTCAGGATGCATTCTAACTCAAGAGCACGATCACGTTGTGCCTGACCAATGTTTCCATCTTGGGTAATAGCACAGTCCTAAGCGATATGGAGTGGAGTTGGCATATGAGCTGGTCTGTGGTTTTGCTTCCAACAGTTTCTACCGCACGCAGATGCTCGGTGGATACAATGTTGCGCGCTGGGGAAAACCCCAGGAATAATCCACAGCAGGCAGGCAAGCAAAGTATAAATAAGGGGGGGATTGGTTAGCTGCCTGCAACTCTTGCTTGTACCCGAATAAGGTTTTGCCTGCAACGCGGCCTTGTACTGCTTGAGGCGACGTGACATTCATGCACAAGGCACAAGTGCTGGCAGGTTTCTGCGGGCACCCACAGTGCAGCGTTGCATTCTTGAAACCGTTGCTTGACCCTTTCCCTAAAATCAGGAAGATTCGCTTACACCTCTTATGGCTTATAATAGCCGTCTCCTGGGATAACAATAGCAATACTGAGAATAATGAAAATAAAACGCATCATAGGCTGAAGAAATTAAACGCTCGGCACGTCTTTTCTTCAGCCTTACATGACTATATATCTATATATGTATACATCCATATATTTGGGTAGAAATCCATAAAAATATATATCGATATATATGCATTTCTATATATTTATATAGATATTTATCTATACACAGAAACAGATAGATAGATAGATAGATAGATAGATAGATAGATAGATAGATAGATTGATAGAAAGACTGTATGCAATAACCCTGGATGTCTGACAGTTGAAGCAGACTGGTGATGTCATTAAGGCTCTATTATGACACGTACAGCTTGGAAGCATAAATACTACAGCACGGCAGCCATTTATAGCCAGTCTCCATTGGAGATGGAAGTGGGCAGGAATGTACTGGCCTATCTTCCCAAGACGCCACAGCAGCCGGACAAATTGTATGTTCGACAGAATGGCTGTTTTATTCAGCCCATAAGGGTGACTACCCACTACAGTTTTTTTTTTTCACTGCGAAATTCGTAGCAGTTTTTTTTCTGCAGGGGTCTATGGGAATTGTAATGTTAAAATCGAAATCACGCAAATTCGCAATTTACCGCGAAATCGCGATTTTAACATTACAAGTCCCATAGACTCCTGCAGAAAAAAAAACGCTGCGAATTTCGCAGTGAAAAAAAACTGTAGTGGGTAGTCATCCTAAGGGGGAAACGGCGGCCTACAAAATCTGATTGGTCGCTGCTGCCACCATTTATGAAAAGGTCGGCTCAGTTCTTCCATGGATAAGAATAAGGTAGGTACATAGGCAGGCAGGTAGGTTCAGTTTTTGTAGGTTGAGGAATGCTTATGGGCAAGGCCTTATGCCTGAACGCTGGCGCATGAAATGGCAGAGAGGCCCGGCCCTGTGCATTCACTGATTATTGCCGTCAGCTGCTGTCTGCTTTCAAGCATGAATCAGGGGCTTCACACTTATCAACTGGCTTTGATTGTGGGTCACGCAGGTTGGTTGCAATGCCCTAGTATAAACGATACCTGGAACACAAGCCAGTCCTCAGGATGCATTCTAACTCAAGAGCACGATCACGTTGTGCCTGACCAATGTTTCCATCTTGGGTAATAGCACAGTCCTAAGCGATATGGAGTGGAGTTGGCATATGAGCTGGTCTGTGGTTTTGCTTCCAACAGTTTCTACCGCACGCAGATGCTCGGTGGATACAATGTTGCGCGCTGGGGAAAACCCCAGGAATAATCCACAGCAGGCAGGCAAGCAAAGTATAAATAAGGGGGGGATTGGTTAGCTGCCTGCAACTCTTGCTTGTACCCGAATAAGGTTTTGCCTGCAACGCGGCCTTGTACTGCTTGAGGCGACGTGACATTCATGCACAAGGCACAAGTGCTGGCAGGTTTCTGCGGGCACCCACAGTGCAGCGTTGCATTCTTGAAACCGTTGCTTGACCCTTTCCCTAAAATCAGGAAGATTCGCTTACACCTCTTATGGCTTATAATAGCCGTCTCCTGGGATAACAATAGCAATACTGAGAATAATGAAAATAAAACGCATCATAGGCTGAAGAAATTAAACGCTCGGCACGTCTTTTCTTCAGCCTTACATGACTATATATCTATATATGTATACATCCATATATTTGGGTAGAAATCCATAAAAATATATATCGATATATATGCATTTCTATATATTTATATAGATATTTATCTATACACAGAAACAGATAGATAGATAGATTGATAGAAAGACTGTATGCAATAACCCTGGATGTCTGACAGTTGAAGCAGACTGGTGATGTCATTAAGGCTCTATTATGACACGTACAGCTTGGAAGCATAAATACTACAGCACGGCAGCCATTTATAGCCAGTCTCCATTGGAGATGGAAGTGGGCAGGAATGTACTGGCCTATCTTCCCAAGACGCCACAGCAGCCGGACAAATTGTATGTTCGACAGAATGGCTGTTTTATTCAGCCCATAAGGGTGACTACCCACTACAGTTTTTTTTTTTCACTGCGAAATTCGTAGCAGTTTTTTTTCTGCAGGGGTCTATGGGAATTGTAATGTTAAAATCGAAATCACGCAAATTCGCAATTTACCGCGAAATCGCGATTTTAACATTACAAGTCCCATAGACTCCTGCAGAAAAAAAAACGCTGCGAATTTCGCAGTGAAAAAAAACTGTAGTGGGTAGTCATCCTAAGGGGGAAACGGCGGCCTACAAAATCTGATTGGTCGCTGCTGCCACCATTTATGAAAAGGTCGGCTCAGTTCTTCCATGGATAAGAATAAGGTAGGTACATAGGCAGGCAGGTAGGTTCAGTTTTTGTAGGTTGAGGAATGCTTATGGGCAAGGCCTTATGTCTGAACGCTGGCGCATGAAATGGCAGAGAGGCCCGGCCCTGTGCATTCACTGATTATTGCCGTCAGCTGCTGTCTGCTTTCAAGCATGAATCAGGGGCTTCACACTTATCAACTGGCTTTGATTGTGGGTCACGCAGGTTGGTTGCAATGCCCTAGTATAAACGATACCTGGAACACAAGCCAGTCCTCAGGATGCATTCTAACTCAAGAGCACGATCACGTTGTGCCTGACCAATGTTTCCATCTTGGGTAATAGCACAGTCCTAAGCGATATGGAGTGGAGTTGGCATATGAGCTGGTCTGTGGTTTTGCTTCCAACAGTTTCTACCGCACGCAGATGCTCGGTGGATACAATGTTGCGCGCTGGGGAAAACCCCAGGAATAATCCACAGCAGGCCGGCAAGCAAAGTATAAATAAGGGGGGGATTGGTTAGCTGCCTGCAACTCTTGCTTGTACCCGAATAAGGTTTTGCCTGCAACGCGGCCTTGTACTGCTTGAGGCGACGTGACATTCATGCACAAGGCACAAGTGCTGGCAGGTTTCTGCGGGCACCCACAGTGCAGCGTTGCATTCTTGAAACCGTTGCTTGACCCTTTCCCTAAAATCAGGAAGATTCGCTTACACCTCTTATGGCTTATAATAGCCGTCTCCTGGGATAACAATAGCAATACTGAGAATAATGAAAATAAAACGCATCATAGGCTGAAGAAATTAAACGCTCGGCACGTCTTTTCTTCAGCCTTACATGACTATATATCTATATATGTATACATCCATATATTTGGGTAGAAATCCATAAAAATATATATCGATATATATGCATTTCTATATATTTATATAGATATTTATCTATACACAGAAACAGATAGATAGATAGATAGATAGATTGATAGAAAGACTGTATGCAATAACCCTGGATGTCTGACAGTTGAAGCAGACTGGTGATGTCATTAAGGCTCTATTATGACACGTACAGCTTGGAAGCATAAATACTACAGCACGGCAGCCATTTATAGCCAGTCTCCATTGGAGATGGAAGTGGGCAGGAATGTACTGGCCTATCTTCCCAAGACGCCACAGCAGCCGGACAAATTGTATGTTCGACAGAATGGCTGTTTTATTCAGCCCATAAGGGTGACTACCCACTACAGTTTTTTTTTTTCACTGCGAAATTCGTAGCAGTTTTTTTTCTGCAGGGGTCTATGGGAATTGTAATGTTAAAATCGAAATCACGCAAATTCGCAATTTACCGCGAAATCGCGATTTTAACATTACAAGTCCCATAGACTCCTGCAGAAAAAAAAACGCTGCGAATTTCGCAGTGAAAAAAAACTGTAGTGGGTAGTCATCCTAAGGGGGAAACGGCGGCCTACAAAATCTGATTGGTCGCTGCTGCCACCATTTATGAAAAGGTCGGCTCAGTTCTTCCATGGATAAGAATAAGGTAGGTACATAGGCAGGCAGGTAGGTTCAGTTTTTGTAGGTTGAGGAATGCTTATGGGCAAGGCCTTATGTCTGAACGCTGGCGCATGAAATGGCAGAGAGGCCCGGCCCTGTGCATTCACTGATTATTGCCGTCAGCTGCTGTCTGCTTTCAAGCATGAATCAGGGGCTTCACACTTATCAACTGGCTTTGATTGTGGGTCACGCAGGTTGGTTGCAATGCCCTAGTATAAACGATACCTGGAACACAAGCCAGTCCTCAGGATGCATTCTAACTCAAGAGCACGATCACGTTGTGCCTGACCAATGTTTCCATCTTGGGTAATAGCACAGTCCTAAGCGATATGGAGTGGAGTTGGCATATGAGCTGGTCTGTGGTTTTGCTTCCAACAGTTTCTACCGCACGCAGATGCTCGGTGGATACAATGTTGCGCGCTGGGGAAAACCCCAGGAATAATCCACAGCAGGCCGGCAAGCAAAGTATAAATAAGGGGGGGATTGGTTAGCTGCCTGCAACTCTTGCTTGTACCCGAATAAGGTTTTGCCTGCAACGCGGCCTTGTACTGCTTGAGGCGACGTGACATTCATGCACAAGGCACAAGTGCTGGCAGGTTTCTGCGGGCACCCACAGTGCAGCGTTGCATTCTTGAAACCGTTGCTTGACCCTTTCCCTAAAATCAGGAAGATTCGCTTACACCTCTTATGGCTTATAATAGCCGTCTCCTGGGATAACAATAGCAATACTGAGAATAATGAAAATAAAACGCATCATAGGCTGAAGAAATTAAACGCTCGGCACGTCTTTTCTTCAGCCTTACATGACTATATATCTATATATGTATACATCCATATATTTGGGTAGAAATCCATAAAAATATATATCGATATATATGCATTTCTATATATTTATATAGATATTTATCTATACACAGAAACAGATAGATAGATAGATAGATAGATTGATAGAAAGACTGTATGCAATAACCCTGGATGTCTGACAGTTGAAGCAGACTGGTGATGTCATTAAGGCTCTATTATGACACGTACAGCTTGGAAGCATAAATACTACAGCACGGCAGCCATTTATAGCCAGTCTCCATTGGAGATGGAAGTGGGCAGGAATGTACTGGCCTATCTTCCCAAGACGCCACAGCAGCCGGACAAATTGTATGTTCGACAGAATGGCTGTTTTATTCAGCCCATAAGGGTGACTACCCACTACAGTTTTTTTTTTTCACTGCGAAATTCGTAGCAGTTTTTTTTCTGCAGGGGTCTATGGGAATTGTAATGTTAAAATCGAAATCACGCAAATTCGCAATTTACCGCGAAATCGCGATTTTAACATTACAAGTCCCATAGACTCCTGCAGAAAAAAAAACGCTGCGAATTTCGCAGTGAAAAAAAACTGTAGTGGGTAGTCATCCTAAGGGGGAAACGGCGGCCTACAAAATCTGATTGGTCGCTGCTGCCACCATTTATGAAAAGGTCGGCTCAGTTCTTCCATGGATAAGAATAAGGTAGGTACATAGGCAGGCAGGTAGGTTCAGTTTTTGTAGGTTGAGGAATGCTTATGGGCAAGGCCTTATGCCTGAACGCTGGCGCATGAAATGGCAGAGAGGCCCGGCCCTGTGCATTCACTGATTATTGCCGTCAGCTGCTGTCTGCTTTCAAGCATGAATCAGGGGCTTCACACTTATCAACTGGCTTTGATTGTGGGTCACGCAGGTTGGTTGCAATGCCCTAGTATAAACGATACCTGGAACACAAGCCAGTCCTCAGGATGCATTCTAACTCAAGAGCACGATCACGTTGTGCCTGACCAATGTTTCCATCTTGGGTAATAGCACAGTCCTAAGCGATATGGAGTGGAGTTGGCATATGAGCTGGTCTGTGGTTTTGCTTCCAACAGTTTCTACCGCACGCAGATGCTCGGTGGATACAATGTTGCGCGCTGGGGAAAACCCCAGGAATAATCCACAGCAGGCAGGCAAGCAAAGTATAAATAAGGGGGGGATTGGTTAGCTGCCTGCAACTCTTGCTTGTACCCGAATAAGGTTTTGCCTGCAACGCGGCCTTGTACTGCTTGAGGCGACGTGACATTCATGCACAAGGCACAAGTGCTGGCAGGTTTCTGCGGGCACCCACAGTGCAGCGTTGCATTCTTGAAACCGTTGCTTGACCCTTTCCCTAAAATCAGGAAGATTCGCTTACACCTCTTATGGCTTATAATAGCCGTCTCCTGGGATAACAATAGCAATACTGAGAATAATGAAAATAAAACGCATCATAGGCTGAAGAAATTAAACGCTCGGCACGTCTTTTCTTCAGCCTTACATGACTATATATCTATATATGTATACATCCATATATTTGGGTAGAAATCCATAAAAATATATATCGATATATATGCATTTCTATATATTTATATAGATATTTATCTATACACAGAAACAGATAGATAGATAGATAGATAGATAGATAGATAGATAGATAGATTGATAGAAAGACTGTATGCAATAACCCTGGATGTCTGACAGTTGAAGCAGACTGGTGATGTCATTAAGGCTCTATTATGACACGTACAGCTTGGAAGCATAAATACTACAGCACGGCAGCCATTTATAGCCAGTCTCCATTGGAGATGGAAGTGGGCAGGAATGTACTGGCCTATCTTCCCAAGACGCCACAGCAGCCGGACAAATTGTATGTTCGACAGAATGGCTGTTTTATTCAGCCCATAAGGGTGACTACCCACTACAGTTTTTTTTTTTCACTGCGAAATTCGTAGCAGTTTTTTTTCTGCAGGGGTCTATGGGAATTGTAATGTTAAAATCGAAATCACGCAAATTCGCAATTTACCGCGAAATCGCGATTTTAACATTACAAGTCCCATAGACTCCTGCAGAAAAAAAAACGCTGCGAATTTCGCAGTGAAAAAAAACTGTAGTGGGTAGTCATCCTAAGGGGGAAACGGCGGCCTACAAAATCTGATTGGTCGCTGCTGCCACCATTTATGAAAAGGTCGGCTCAGTTCTTCCATGGATAAGAATAAGGTAGGTACATAGGCAGGCAGGTAGGTTCAGTTTTTGTAGGTTGAGGAATGCTTATGGGCAAGGCCTTATGCCTGAACGCTGGCGCATGAAATGGCAGAGAGGCCCGGCCCTGTGCATTCACTGATTATTGCCGTCAGCTGCTGTCTGCTTTCAAGCATGAATCAGGGGCTTCACACTTATCAACTGGCTTTGATTGTGGGTCACGCAGGTTGGTTGCAATGCCCTAGTATAAACGATACCTGGAACACAAGCCAGTCCTCAGGATGCATTCTAACTCAAGAGCACGATCACGTTGTGCCTGACCAATGTTTCCATCTTGGGTAATAGCACAGTCCTAAGCGATATGGAGTGGAGTTGGCATATGAGCTGGTCTGTGGTTTTGCTTCCAACAGTTTCTACCGCACGCAGATGCTCGGTGGATACAATGTTGCGCGCTGGGGAAAACCCCAGGAATAATCCACAGCAGGCAGGCAAGCAAAGTATAAATAAGGGGGGGATTGGTTAGCTGCCTGCAACTCTTGCTTGTACCCGAATAAGGTTTTGCCTGCAACGCGGCCTTGTACTGCTTGAGGCGACGTGACATTCATGCACAAGGCACAAGTGCTGGCAGGTTTCTGCGGGCACCCACAGTGCAGCGTTGCATTCTTGAAACCGTTGCTTGACCCTTTCCCTAAAATCAGGAAGATTCGCTTACACCTCTTATGGCTTATAATAGCCGTCTCCTGGGATAACAATAGCAATACTGAGAATAATGAAAATAAAACGCATCATAGGCTGAAGAAATTAAACGCTCGGCACGTCTTTTCTTCAGCCTTACATGACTATATATCTATATATGTATACATCCATATATTTGGGTAGAAATCCATAAAAATATATATCGATATATATGCATTTCTATATATTTATATAGATATTTATCTATACACAGAAACAGATAGATAGATAGATAGATAGATAGATAGATAGATTGATAGAAAGACTGTATGCAATAACCCTGGATGTCTGACAGTTGAAGCAGACTGGTGATGTCATTAAGGCTCTATTATGACACGTACAGCTTGGAAGCATAAATACTACAGCACGGCAGCCATTTATAGCCAGTCTCCATTGGAGATGGAAGTGGGCAGGAATGTACTGGCCTATCTTCCCAAGACGCCACAGCAGCCGGACAAATTGTATGTTCGACAGAATGGCTGTTTTATTCAGCCCATAAGGGTGACTACCCACTACAGTTTTTTTTTTTCACTGCGAAATTCGTAGCAGTTTTTTTTCTGCAGGGGTCTATGGGAATTGTAATGTTAAAATCGAAATCACGCAAATTCGCAATTTACCGCGAAATCGCGATTTTAACATTACAAGTCCCATAGACTCCTGCAGAAAAAAAAACGCTGCGAATTTCGCAGTGAAAAAAAACTGTAGTGGGTAGTCATCCTAAGGGGGAAACGGCGGCCTACAAAATCTGATTGGTCGCTGCTGCCACCATTTATGAAAAGGTCGGCTCAGTTCTTCCATGGATAAGAATAAGGTAGGTACATAGGCAGGCAGGTAGGTTCAGTTTTTGTAGGTTGAGGAATGCTTATGGGCAAGGCCTTATGCCTGAACGCTGGCGCATGAAATGGCAGAGAGGCCCGGCCCTGTGCATTCACTGATTATTGCCGTCAGCTGCTGTCTGCTTTCAAGCATGAATCAGGGGCTTCACACTTATCAACTGGCTTTGATTGTGGGTCACGCAGGTTGGTTGCAATGCCCTAGTATAAACGATACCTGGAACACAAGCCAGTCCTCAGGATGCATTCTAACTCAAGAGCACGATCACGTTGTGCCTGACCAATGTTTCCATCTTGGGTAATAGCACAGTCCTAAGCGATATGGAGTGGAGTTGGCATATGAGCTGGTCTGTGGTTTTGCTTCCAACAGTTTCTACCGCACGCAGATGCTCGGTGGATACAATGTTGCGCGCTGGGGAAAACCCCAGGAATAATCCACAGCAGGCAGGCAAGCAAAGTATAAATAAGGGGGGGATTGGTTAGCTGCCTGCAACTCTTGCTTGTACCCGAATAAGGTTTTGCCTGCAACGCGGCCTTGTACTGCTTGAGGCGACGTGACATTCATGCACAAGGCACAAGTGCTGGCAGGTTTCTGCGGGCACCCACAGTGCAGCGTTGCATTCTTGAAACCGTTGCTTGACCCTTTCCCTAAAATCAGGAAGATTCGCTTACACCTCTTATGGCTTATAATAGCCGTCTCCTGGGATAACAATAGCAATACTGAGAATAATGAAAATAAAACGCATCATAGGCTGAAGAAATTAAACGCTCGGCACGTCTTTTCTTCAGCCTTACATGACTATATATCTATATATGTATACATCCATATATTTGGGTAGAAATCCATAAAAATATATATCGATATATATGCATTTCTATATATTTATATAGATATTTATCTATACACAGAAACAGATAGATAGATAGATAGATAGATAGATAGATTGATAGAAAGACTGTATGCAATAACCCTGGATGTCTGACAGTTGAAGCAGACTGGTGATGTCATTAAGGCTCTATTATGACACGTACAGCTTGGAAGCATAAATACTACAGCACGGCAGCCATTTATAGCCAGTCTCCATTGGAGATGGAAGTGGGCAGGAATGTACTGGCCTATCTTCCCAAGACGCCACAGCAGCCGGACAAATTGTATGTTCGACAGAATGGCTGTTTTATTCAGCCCATAAGGGTGACTACCCACTACAGTTTTTTTTTTTCACTGCGAAATTCGTAGCAGTTTTTTTTCTGCAGGGGTCTATGGGAATTGTAATGTTAAAATCGAAATCACGCAAATTCGCAATTTACCGCGAAATCGCGATTTTAACATTACAAGTCCCATAGACTCCTGCAGAAAAAAAAACGCTGCGAATTTCGCAGTGAAAAAAAACTGTAGTGGGTAGTCATCCTAAGGGGGAAACGGCGGCCTACAAAATCTGATTGGTCGCTGCTGCCACCATTTATGAAAAGGTCGGCTCAGTTCTTCCATGGATAAGAATAAGGTAGGTACATAGGCAGGCAGGTAGGTTCAGTTTTTGTAGGTTGAGGAATGCTTATGGGCAAGGCCTTATGCCTGAACGCTGGCGCATGAAATGGCAGAGAGGCCCGGCCCTGTGCATTCACTGATTATTGCCGTCAGCTGCTGTCTGCTTTCAAGCATGAATCAGGGGCTTCACACTTATCAACTGGCTTTGATTGTGGGTCACGCAGGTTGGTTGCAATGCCCTAGTATAAACGATACCTGGAACACAAGCCAGTCCTCAGGATGCATTCTAACTCAAGAGCACGATCACGTTGTGCCTGACCAATGTTTCCATCTTGGGTAATAGCACAGTCCTAAGCGATATGGAGTGGAGTTGGCATATGAGCTGGTCTGTGGTTTTGCTTCCAACAGTTTCTACCGCACGCAGATGCTCGGTGGATACAATGTTGCGCGCTGGGGAAAACCCCAGGAATAATCCACAGCAGGCAGGCAAGCAAAGTATAAATAAGGGGGGGATTGGTTAGCTGCCTGCAACTCTTGCTTGTACCCGAATAAGGTTTTGCCTGCAACGCGGCCTTGTACTGCTTGAGGCGACGTGACATTCATGCACAAGGCACAAGTGCTGGCAGGTTTCTGCGGGCACCCACAGTGCAGCGTTGCATTCTTGAAACCGTTGCTTGACCCTTTCCCTAAAATCAGGAAGATTCGCTTACACCTCTTATGGCTTATAATAGCCGTCTCCTGGGATAACAATAGCAATACTGAGAATAATGAAAATAAAACGCATCATAGGCTGAAGAAATTAAACGCTCGGCACGTCTTTTCTTCAGCCTTACATGACTATATATCTATATATGTATACATCCATATATTTGGGTAGAAATCCATAAAAATATATATCGATATATATGCATTTCTATATATTTATATAGATATTTATCTATACACAGAAACAGATAGATAGATAGATAGATAGATAGATAGATAGATTGATAGAAAGACTGTATGCAATAACCCTGGATGTCTGACAGTTGAAGCAGACTGGTGATGTCATTAAGGCTCTATTATGACACGTACAGCTTGGAAGCATAAATACTACAGCACGGCAGCCATTTATAGCCAGTCTCCATTGGAGATGGAAGTGGGCAGGAATGTACTGGCCTATCTTCCCAAGACGCCACAGCAGCCGGACAAATTGTATGTTCGACAGAATGGCTGTTTTATTCAGCCCATAAGGGTGACTACCCACTACAGTTTTTTTTTTTCACTGCGAAATTCGTAGCAGTTTTTTTTCTGCAGGGGTCTATGGGAATTGTAATGTTAAAATCGAAATCACGCAAATTCGCAATTTACCGCGAAATCGCGATTTTAACATTACAAGTCCCATAGACTCCTGCAGAAAAAAAAACGCTGCGAATTTCGCAGTGAAAAAAAACTGTAGTGGGTAGTCATCCTAAGGGGGAAACGGCGGCCTACAAAATCTGATTGGTCGCTGCTGCCACCATTTATGAAAAGGTCGGCTCAGTTCTTCCATGGATAAGAATAAGGTAGGTACATAGGCAGGCAGGTAGGTTCAGTTTTTGTAGGTTGAGGAATGCTTATGGGCAAGGCCTTATGCCTGAACGCTGGCGCATGAAATGGCAGAGAGGCCCGGCCCTGTGCATTCACTGATTATTGCCGTCAGCTGCTGTCTGCTTTCAAGCATGAATCAGGGGCTTCACACTTATCAACTGGCTTTGATTGTGGGTCACGCAGGTTGGTTGCAATGCCCTAGTATAAACGATACCTGGAACACAAGCCAGTCCTCAGGATGCATTCTAACTCAAGAGCACGATCACGTTGTGCCTGACCAATGTTTCCATCTTGGGTAATAGCACAGTCCTAAGCGATATGGAGTGGAGTTGGCATATGAGCTGGTCTGTGGTTTTGCTTCCAACAGTTTCTACCGCACGCAGATGCTCGGTGGATACAATGTTGCGCGCTGGGGAAAACCCCAGGAATAATCCACAGCAGGCAGGCAAGCAAAGTATAAATAAGGGGGGGATTGGTTAGCTGCCTGCAACTCTTGCTTGTACCCGAATAAGGTTTTGCCTGCAACGCGGCCTTGTACTGCTTGAGGCGACGTGACATTCATGCACAAGGCACAAGTGCTGGCAGGTTTCTGCGGGCACCCACAGTGCAGCGTTGCATTCTTGAAACCGTTGCTTGACCCTTTCCCTAAAATCAGGAAGATTCGCTTACACCTCTTATGGCTTATAATAGCCGTCTCCTGGGATAACAATAGCAATACTGAGAATAATGAAAATAAAACGCATCATAGGCTGAAGAAATTAAACGCTCGGCACGTCTTTTCTTCAGCCTTACATGACTATATATCTATATATGTATACATCCATATATTTGGGTAGAAATCCATAAAAATATATATCGATATATATGCATTTCTATATATTTATATAGATATTTATCTATACACAGAAACAGATAGATAGATAGATAGATAGATAGATAGATTGATAGAAAGACTGTATGCAATAACCCTGGATGTCTGACAGTTGAAGCAGACTGGTGATGTCATTAAGGCTCTATTATGACACGTACAGCTTGGAAGCATAAATACTACAGCACGGCAGCCATTTATAGCCAGTCTCCATTGGAGATGGAAGTGGGCAGGAATGTACTGGCCTATCTTCCCAAGACGCCACAGCAGCCGGACAAATTGTATGTTCGACAGAATGGCTGTTTTATTCAGCCCATAAGGGTGACTACCCACTACAGTTTTTTTTTTTCACTGCGAAATTCGTAGCAGTTTTTTTTCTGCAGGGGTCTATGGGAATTGTAATGTTAAAATCGAAATCACGCAAATTCGCAATTTACCGCGAAATCGCGATTTTAACATTACAAGTCCCATAGACTCCTGCAGAAAAAAAAACGCTGCGAATTTCGCAGTGAAAAAAAACTGTAGTGGGTAGTCATCCTAAGGGGGAAACGGCGGCCTACAAAATCTGATTGGTCGCTGCTGCCACCATTTATGAAAAGGTCGGCTCAGTTCTTCCATGGATAAGAATAAGGTAGGTACATAGGCAGGCAGGTAGGTTCAGTTTTTGTAGGTTGAGGAATGCTTATGGGCAAGGCCTTATGCCTGAACGCTGGCGCATGAAATGGCAGAGAGGCCCGGCCCTGTGCATTCACTGATTATTGCCGTCAGCTGCTGTCTGCTTTCAAGCATGAATCAGGGGCTTCACACTTATCAACTGGCTTTGATTGTGGGTCACGCAGGTTGGTTGCAATGCCCTAGTATAAACGATACCTGGAACACAAGCCAGTCCTCAGGATGCATTCTAACTCAAGAGCACGATCACGTTGTGCCTGACCAATGTTTCCATCTTGGGTAATAGCACAGTCCTAAGCGATATGGAGTGGAGTTGGCATATGAGCTGGTCTGTGGTTTTGCTTCCAACAGTTTCTACCGCACGCAGATGCTCGGTGGATACAATGTTGCGCGCTGGGGAAAACCCCAGGAATAATCCACAGCAGGCAGGCAAGCAAAGTATAAATAAGGGGGGGATTGGTTAGCTGCCTGCAACTCTTGCTTGTACCCGAATAAGGTTTTGCCTGCAACGCGGCCTTGTACTGCTTGAGGCGACGTGACATTCATGCACAAGGCACAAGTGCTGGCAGGTTTCTGCGGGCACCCACAGTGCAGCGTTGCATTCTTGAAACCGTTGCTTGACCCTTTCCCTAAAATCAGGAAGATTCGCTTACACCTCTTATGGCTTATAATAGCCGTCTCCTGGGATAACAATAGCAATACTGAGAATAATGAAAATAAAACGCATCATAGGCTGAAGAAATTAAACGCTCGGCACGTCTTTTCTTCAGCCTTACATGACTATATATCTATATATGTATACATCCATATATTTGGGTAGAAATCCATAAAAATATATATCGATATATATGCATTTCTATATATTTATATAGATATTTATCTATACACAGAAACAGATAGATAGATAGATAGATAGATAGATAGATAGATTGATAGAAAGACTGTATGCAATAACCCTGGATGTCTGACAGTTGAAGCAGACTGGTGATGTCATTAAGGCTCTATTATGACACGTACAGCTTGGAAGCATAAATACTACAGCACGGCAGCCATTTATAGCCAGTCTCCATTGGAGATGGAAGTGGGCAGGAATGTACTGGCCTATCTTCCCAAGACGCCACAGCAGCCGGACAAATTGTATGTTCGACAGAATGGCTGTTTTATTCAGCCCATAAGGGTGACTACCCACTACAGTTTTTTTTTTTCACTGCGAAATTCGTAGCAGTTTTTTTTCTGCAGGGGTCTATGGGAATTGTAATGTTAAAATCGAAATCACGCAAATTCGCAATTTACCGCGAAATCGCGATTTTAACATTACAAGTCCCATAGACTCCTGCAGAAAAAAAAACGCTGCGAATTTCGCAGTGAAAAAAAACTGTAGTGGGTAGTCATCCTAAGGGGGAAACGGCGGCCTACAAAATCTGATTGGTCGCTGCTGCCACCATTTATGAAAAGGTCGGCTCAGTTCTTCCATGGATAAGAATAAGGTAGGTACATAGGCAGGCAGGTAGGTTCAGTTTTTGTAGGTTGAGGAATGCTTATGGGCAAGGCCTTATGCCTGAACGCTGGCGCATGAAATGGCAGAGAGGCCCGGCCCTGTGCATTCACTGATTATTGCCGTCAGCTGCTGTCTGCTTTCAAGCATGAATCAGGGGCTTCACACTTATCAACTGGCTTTGATTGTGGGTCACGCAGGTTGGTTGCAATGCCCTAGTATAAACGATACCTGGAACACAAGCCAGTCCTCAGGATGCATTCTAACTCAAGAGCACGATCACGTTGTGCCTGACCAATGTTTCCATCTTGGGTAATAGCACAGTCCTAAGCGATATGGAGTGGAGTTGGCATATGAGCTGGTCTGTGGTTTTGCTTCCAACAGTTTCTACCGCACGCAGATGCTCGGTGGATACAATGTTGCGCGCTGGGGAAAACCCCAGGAATAATCCACAGCAGGCAGGCAAGCAAAGTATAAATAAGGGGGGGATTGGTTAGCTGCCTGCAACTCTTGCTTGTACCCGAATAAGGTTTTGCCTGCAACGCGGCCTTGTACTGCTTGAGGCGACGTGACATTCATGCACAAGGCACAAGTGCTGGCAGGTTTCTGCGGGCACCCACAGTGCAGCGTTGCATTCTTGAAACCGTTGCTTGACCCTTTCCCTAAAATCAGGAAGATTCGCTTACACCTCTTATGGCTTATAATAGCCGTCTCCTGGGATAACAATAGCAATACTGAGAATAATGAAAATAAAACGCATCATAGGCTGAAGAAATTAAACGCTCGGCACGTCTTTTCTTCAGCCTTACATGACTATATATCTATATATGTATACATCCATATATTTGGGTAGAAATCCATAAAAATATATATCGATATATATGCATTTCTATATATTTATATAGATATTTATCTATACACAGAAACAGATAGATAGATAGATAGATAGATAGATAGATAGATAGATAGATTGATAGAAAGACTGTATGCAATAACCCTGGATGTCTGACAGTTGAAGCAGACTGGTGATGTCATTAAGGCTCTATTATGACACGTACAGCTTGGAAGCATAAATACTACAGCACGGCAGCCATTTATAGCCAGTCTCCATTGGAGATGGAAGTGGGCAGGAATGTACTGGCCTATCTTCCCAAGACGCCACAGCAGCCGGACAAATTGTATGTTCGACAGAATGGCTGTTTTATTCAGCCCATAAGGGTGACTACCCACTACAGTTTTTTTTTTTCACTGCGAAATTCGTAGCAGTTTTTTTTCTGCAGGGGTCTATGGGAATTGTAATGTTAAAATCGAAATCACGCAAATTCGCAATTTACCGCGAAATCGCGATTTTAACATTACAAGTCCCATAGACTCCTGCAGAAAAAAAAACGCTGCGAATTTCGCAGTGAAAAAAAACTGTAGTGGGTAGTCATCCTAAGGGGGAAACGGCGGCCTACAAAATCTGATTGGTCGCTGCTGCCACCATTTATGAAAAGGTCGGCTCAGTTCTTCCATGGATAAGAATAAGGTAGGTACATAGGCAGGCAGGTAGGTTCAGTTTTTGTAGGTTGAGGAATGCTTATGGGCAAGGCCTTATGCCTGAACGCTGGCGCATGAAATGGCAGAGAGGCCCGGCCCTGTGCATTCACTGATTATTGCCGTCAGCTGCTGTCTGCTTTCAAGCATGAATCAGGGGCTTCACACTTATCAACTGGCTTTGATTGTGGGTCACGCAGGTTGGTTGCAATGCCCTAGTATAAACGATACCTGGAACACAAGCCAGTCCTCAGGATGCATTCTAACTCAAGAGCACGATCACGTTGTGCCTGACCAATGTTTCCATCTTGGGTAATAGCACAGTCCTAAGCGATATGGAGTGGAGTTGGCATATGAGCTGGTCTGTGGTTTTGCTTCCAACAGTTTCTACCGCACGCAGATGCTCGGTGGATACAATGTTGCGCGCTGGGGAAAACCCCAGGAATAATCCACAGCAGGCAGGCAAGCAAAGTATAAATAAGGGGGGGATTGGTTAGCTGCCTGCAACTCTTGCTTGTACCCGAATAAGGTTTTGCCTGCAACGCGGCCTTGTACTGCTTGAGGCGACGTGACATTCATGCACAAGGCACAAGTGCTGGCAGGTTTCTGCGGGCACCCACAGTGCAGCGTTGCATTCTTGAAACCGTTGCTTGACCCTTTCCCTAAAATCAGGAAGATTCGCTTACACCTCTTATGGCTTATAATAGCCGTCTCCTGGGATAACAATAGCAATACTGAGAATAATGAAAATAAAACGCATCATAGGCTGAAGAAATTAAACGCTCGGCACGTCTTTTCTTCAGCCTTACATGACTATATATCTATATATGTATACATCCATATATTTGGGTAGAAATCCATAAAAATATATATCGATATATATGCATTTCTATATATTTATATAGATATTTATCTATACACAGAAACAGATAGATAGATAGATAGATTGATAGATAGATTGATAGAAAGACTGTATGCAATAACCCTGGATGTCTGACAGTTGAAGCAGACTGGTGATGTCATTAAGGCTCTATTATGACACGTACAGCTTGGAAGCATAAATACTACAGCACGGCAGCCATTTATAGCCAGTCTCCATTGGAGATGGAAGTGGGCAGGAATGTACTGGCCTATCTTCCCAAGACGCCACAGCAGCCGGACAAATTGTATGTTCGACAGAATGGCTGTTTTATTCAGCCCATAAGGGTGACTACCCACTACAGTTTTTTTTTTTCACTGCGAAATTCGTAGCAGTTTTTTTTCTGCAGGGGTCTATGGGAATTGTAATGTTAAAATCGAAATCACGCAAATTCGCAATTTACCGCGAAATCGCGATTTTAACATTACAAGTCCCATAGACTCCTGCAGAAAAAAAAACGCTGCGAATTTCGCAGTGAAAAAAAACTGTAGTGGGTAGTCATCCTAAGGGGGAAACGGCGGCCTACAAAATCTGATTGGTCGCTGCTGCCACCATTTATGAAAAGGTCGGCTCAGTTCTTCCATGGATAAGAATAAGGTAGGTACATAGGCAGGCAGGTAGGTTCAGTTTTTGTAGGTTGAGGAATGCTTATGGGCAAGGCCTTATGCCTGAACGCTGGCGCATGAAATGGCAGAGAGGCCCGGCCCTGTGCATTCACTGATTATTGCCGTCAGCTGCTGTCTGCTTTCAAGCATGAATCAGGGGCTTCACACTTATCAACTGGCTTTGATTGTGGGTCACGCAGGTTGGTTGCAATGCCCTAGTATAAACGATACCTGGAACACAAGCCAGTCCTCAGGATGCATTCTAACTCAAGAGCACGATCACGTTGTGCCTGACCAATGTTTCCATCTTGGGTAATAGCACAGTCCTAAGCGATATGGAGTGGAGTTGGCATATGAGCTGGTCTGTGGTTTTGCTTCCAACAGTTTCTACCGCACGCAGATGCTCGGTGGATACAATGTTGCGCGCTGGGGAAAACCCCAGGAATAATCCACAGCAGGCAGGCAAGCAAAGTATAAATAAGGGGGGGATTGGTTAGCTGCCTGCAACTCTTGCTTGTACCCGAATAAGGTTTTGCCTGCAACGCGGCCTTGTACTGCTTGAGGCGACGTGACATTCATGCACAAGGCACAAGTGCTGGCAGGTTTCTGCGGGCACCCACAGTGCAGCGTTGCATTCTTGAAACCGTTGCTTGACCCTTTCCCTAAAATCAGGAAGATTCGCTTACACCTCTTATGGCTTATAATAGCCGTCTCCTGGGATAACAATAGCAATACTGAGAATAATGAAAATAAAACGCATCATAGGCTGAAGAAATTAAACGCTCGGCACGTCTTTTCTTCAGCCTTACATGACTATATATCTATATATGTATACATCCATATATTTGGGTAGAAATCCATAAAAATATATATCGATATATATGCATTTCTATATATTTATATAGATATTTATCTATACACAGAAACAGATAGATAGATAGATAGATAGATAGATAGATAGATAGATAGATAGATAGATAGATAGATAGATAGATAGATTGATAGAAAGACTGTATGCAATAACCCTGGATGTCTGACAGTTGAAGCAGACTGGTGATGTCATTAAGGCTCTATTATGACACGTACAGCTTGGAAGCATAAATACTACAGCACGGCAGCCATTTATAGCCAGTCTCCATTGGAGATGGAAGTGGGCAGGAATGTACTGGCCTATCTTCCCAAGACGCCACAGCAGCCGGACAAATTGTATGTTCGACAGAATGGCTGTTTTATTCAGCCCATAAGGGTGACTACCCACTACAGTTTTTTTTTTTCACTGCGAAATTCGTAGCAGTTTTTTTTCTGCAGGGGTCTATGGGAATTGTAATGTTAAAATCGAAATCACGCAAATTCGCAATTTACCGCGAAATCGCGATTTTAACATTACAAGTCCCATAGACTCCTGCAGAAAAAAAAACGCTGCGAATTTCGCAGTGAAAAAAAACTGTAGTGGGTAGTCATCCTAAGGGGGAAACGGCGGCCTACAAAATCTGATTGGTCGCTGCTGCCACCATTTATGAAAAGGTCGGCTCAGTTCTTCCATGGATAAGAATAAGGTAGGTACATAGGCAGGCAGGTAGGTTCAGTTTTTGTAGGTTGAGGAATGCTTATGGGCAAGGCCTTATGCCTGAACGCTGGCGCATGAAATGGCAGAGAGGCCCGGCCCTGTGCATTCACTGATTATTGCCGTCAGCTGCTGTCTGCTTTCAAGCATGAATCAGGGGCTTCACACTTATCAACTGGCTTTGATTGTGGGTCACGCAGGTTGGTTGCAATGCCCTAGTATAAACGATACCTGGAACACAAGCCAGTCCTCAGGATGCATTCTAACTCAAGAGCACGATCACGTTGTGCCTGACCAATGTTTCCATCTTGGGTAATAGCACAGTCCTAAGCGATATGGAGTGGAGTTGGCATATGAGCTGGTCTGTGGTTTTGCTTCCAACAGTTTCTACCGCACGCAGATGCTCGGTGGATACAATGTTGCGCGCTGGGGAAAACCCCAGGAATAATCCACAGCAGGCAGGCAAGCAAAGTATAAATAAGGGGGGGATTGGTTAGCTGCCTGCAACTCTTGCTTGTACCCGAATAAGGTTTTGCCTGCAACGCGGCCTTGTACTGCTTGAGGCGACGTGACATTCATGCACAAGGCACAAGTGCTGGCAGGTTTCTGCGGGCACCCACAGTGCAGCGTTGCATTCTTGAAACCGTTGCTTGACCCTTTCCCTAAAATCAGGAAGATTCGCTTACACCTCTTATGGCTTATAATAGCCGTCTCCTGGGATAACAATAGCAATACTGAGAATAATGAAAATAAAACGCATCATAGGCTGAAGAAATTAAACGCTCGGCACGTCTTTTCTTCAGCCTTACATGACTATATATCTATATATGTATACATCCATATATTTGGGTAGAAATCCATAAAAATATATATCGATATATATGCATTTCTATATATTTATATAGATATTTATCTATACACAGAAACAGATAGATAGATAGATAGATTGATAGATAGATTGATAGAAAGACTGTATGCAATAACCCTGGATGTCTGACAGTTGAAGCAGACTGGTGATGTCATTAAGGCTCTATTATGACACGTACAGCTTGGAAGCATAAATACTACAGCACGGCAGCCATTTATAGCCAGTCTCCATTGGAGATGGAAGTGGGCAGGAATGTACTGGCCTATCTTCCCAAGACGCCACAGCAGCCGGACAAATTGTATGTTCGACAGAATGGCTGTTTTATTCAGCCCATAAGGGTGACTACCCACTACAGTTTTTTTTTTTCACTGCGAAATTCGTAGCAGTTTTTTTTCTGCAGGGGTCTATGGGAATTGTAATGTTAAAATCGAAATCACGCAAATTCGCAATTTACCGCGAAATCGCGATTTTAACATTACAAGTCCCATAGACTCCTGCAGAAAAAAAAACGCTGCGAATTTCGCAGTGAAAAAAAACTGTAGTGGGTAGTCATCCTAAGGGGGAAACGGCGGCCTACAAAATCTGATTGGTCGCTGCTGCCACCATTTATGAAAAGGTCGGCTCAGTTCTTCCATGGATAAGAATAAGGTAGGTACATAGGCAGGCAGGTAGGTTCAGTTTTTGTAGGTTGAGGAATGCTTATGGGCAAGGCCTTATGCCTGAACGCTGGCGCATGAAATGGCAGAGAGGCCCGGCCCTGTGCATTCACTGATTATTGCCGTCAGCTGCTGTCTGCTTTCAAGCATGAATCAGGGGCTTCACACTTATCAACTGGCTTTGATTGTGGGTCACGCAGGTTGGTTGCAATGCCCTAGTATAAACGATACCTGGAACACAAGCCAGTCCTCAGGATGCATTCTAACTCAAGAGCACGATCACGTTGTGCCTGACCAATGTTTCCATCTTGGGTAATAGCACAGTCCTAAGCGATATGGAGTGGAGTTGGCATATGAGCTGGTCTGTGGTTTTGCTTCCAACAGTTTCTACCGCACGCAGATGCTCGGTGGATACAATGTTGCGCGCTGGGGAAAACCCCAGGAATAATCCACAGCAGGCAGGCAAGCAAAGTATAAATAAGGGGGGGATTGGTTAGCTGCCTGCAACTCTTGCTTGTACCCGAATAAGGTTTTGCCTGCAACGCGGCCTTGTACTGCTTGAGGCGACGTGACATTCATGCACAAGGCACAAGTGCTGGCAGGTTTCTGCGGGCACCCACAGTGCAGCGTTGCATTCTTGAAACCGTTGCTTGACCCTTTCCCTAAAATCAGGAAGATTCGCTTACACCTCTTATGGCTTATAATAGCCGTCTCCTGGGATAACAATAGCAATACTGAGAATAATGAAAATAAAACGCATCATAGGCTGAAGAAATTAAACGCTCGGCACGTCTTTTCTTCAGCCTTACATGACTATATATCTATATATGTATACATCCATATATTTGGGTAGAAATCCATAAAAATATATATCGATATATATGCATTTCTATATATTTATATAGATATTTATCTATACACAGAAACAGATAGATAGATAGATAGATTGATAGATAGATTGATAGAAAGACTGTATGCAATAACCCTGGATGTCTGACAGTTGAAGCAGACTGGTGATGTCATTAAGGCTCTATTATGACACGTACAGCTTGGAAGCATAAATACTACAGCACGGCAGCCATTTATAGCCAGTCTCCATTGGAGATGGAAGTGGGCAGGAATGTACTGGCCTATCTTCCCAAGACGCCACAGCAGCCGGACAAATTGTATGTTCGACAGAATGGCTGTTTTATTCAGCCCATAAGGGTGACTACCCACTACAGTTTTTTTTTTTCACTGCGAAATTCGTAGCAGTTTTTTTTCTGCAGGGGTCTATGGGAATTGTAATGTTAAAATCGAAATCACGCAAATTCGCAATTTACCGCGAAATCGCGATTTTAACATTACAAGTCCCATAGACTCCTGCAGAAAAAAAAACGCTGCGAATTTCGCAGTGAAAAAAAACTGTAGTGGGTAGTCATCCTAAGGGGGAAACGGCGGCCTACAAAATCTGATTGGTCGCTGCTGCCACCATTTATGAAAAGGTCGGCTCAGTTCTTCCATGGATAAGAATAAGGTAGGTACATAGGCAGGCAGGTAGGTTCAGTTTTTGTAGGTTGAGGAATGCTTATGGGCAAGGCCTTATGCCTGAACGCTGGCGCATGAAATGGCAGAGAGGCCCGGCCCTGTGCATTCACTGATTATTGCCGTCAGCTGCTGTCTGCTTTCAAGCATGAATCAGGGGCTTCACACTTATCAACTGGCTTTGATTGTGGGTCACGCAGGTTGGTTGCAATGCCCTAGTATAAACGATACCTGGAACACAAGCCAGTCCTCAGGATGCATTCTAACTCAAGAGCACGATCACGTTGTGCCTGACCAATGTTTCCATCTTGGGTAATAGCACAGTCCTAAGCGATATGGAGTGGAGTTGGCATATGAGCTGGTCTGTGGTTTTGCTTCCAACAGTTTCTACCGCACGCAGATGCTCGGTGGATACAATGTTGCGCGCTGGGGAAAACCCCAGGAATAATCCACAGCAGGCAGGCAAGCAAAGTATAAATAAGGGGGGGATTGGTTAGCTGCCTGCAACTCTTGCTTGTACCCGAATAAGGTTTTGCCTGCAACGCGGCCTTGTACTGCTTGAGGCGACGTGACATTCATGCACAAGGCACAAGTGCTGGCAGGTTTCTGCGGGCACCCACAGTGCAGCGTTGCATTCTTGAAACCGTTGCTTGACCCTTTCCCTAAAATCAGGAAGATTCGCTTACACCTCTTATGGCTTATAATAGCCGTCTCCTGGGATAACAATAGCAATACTGAGAATAATGAAAATAAAACGCATCATAGGCTGAAGAAATTAAACGCTCGGCACGTCTTTTCTTCAGCCTTACATGACTATATATCTATATATGTATACATCCATATATTTGGGTAGAAATCCATAAAAATATATATCGATATATATGCATTTCTATATATTTATATAGATATTTATCTATACACAGAAACAGATAGATAGATAGATAGATAGATAGATAGATAGATAGATAGATAGATAGATAGATAGATAGATAGATAGATTGATAGAAAGACTGTATGCAATAACCCTGGATGTCTGACAGTTGAAGCAGACTGGTGATGTCATTAAGGCTCTATTATGACACGTACAGCTTGGAAGCATAAATACTACAGCACGGCAGCCATTTATAGCCAGTCTCCATTGGAGATGGAAGTGGGCAGGAATGTACTGGCCTATCTTCCCAAGACGCCACAGCAGCCGGACAAATTGTATGTTCGACAGAATGGCTGTTTTATTCAGCCCATAAGGGTGACTACCCACTACAGTTTTTTTTTTTCACTGCGAAATTCGTAGCAGTTTTTTTTCTGCAGGGGTCTATGGGAATTGTAATGTTAAAATCGAAATCACGCAAATTCGCAATTTACCGCGAAATCGCGATTTTAACATTACAAGTCCCATAGACTCCTGCAGAAAAAAAAACGCTGCGAATTTCGCAGTGAAAAAAAACTGTAGTGGGTAGTCATCCTAAGGGGGAAACGGCGGCCTACAAAATCTGATTGGTCGCTGCTGCCACCATTTATGAAAAGGTCGGCTCAGTTCTTCCATGGATAAGAATAAGGTAGGTACATAGGCAGGCAGGTAGGTTCAGTTTTTGTAGGTTGAGGAATGCTTATGGGCAAGGCCTTATGCCTGAACGCTGGCGCATGAAATGGCAGAGAGGCCCGGCCCTGTGCATTCACTGATTATTGCCGTCAGCTGCTGTCTGCTTTCAAGCATGAATCAGGGGCTTCACACTTATCAACTGGCTTTGATTGTGGGTCACGCAGGTTGGTTGCAATGCCCTAGTATAAACGATACCTGGAACACAAGCCAGTCCTCAGGATGCATTCTAACTCAAGAGCACGATCACGTTGTGCCTGACCAATGTTTCCATCTTGGGTAATAGCACAGTCCTAAGCGATATGGAGTGGAGTTGGCATATGAGCTGGTCTGTGGTTTTGCTTCCAACAGTTTCTACCGCACGCAGATGCTCGGTGGATACAATGTTGCGCGCTGGGGAAAACCCCAGGAATAATCCACAGCAGGCAGGCAAGCAAAGTATAAATAAGGGGGGGATTGGTTAGCTGCCTGCAACTCTTGCTTGTACCCGAATAAGGTTTTGCCTGCAACGCGGCCTTGTACTGCTTGAGGCGACGTGACATTCATGCACAAGGCACAAGTGCTGGCAGGTTTCTGCGGGCACCCACAGTGCAGCGTTGCATTCTTGAAACCGTTGCTTGACCCTTTCCCTAAAATCAGGAAGATTCGCTTACACCTCTTATGGCTTATAATAGCCGTCTCCTGGGATAACAATAGCAATACTGAGAATAATGAAAATAAAACGCATCATAGGCTGAAGAAATTAAACGCTCGGCACGTCTTTTCTTCAGCCTTACATGACTATATATCTATATATGTATACATCCATATATTTGGGTAGAAATCCATAAAAATATATATCGATATATATGCATTTCTATATATTTATATAGATATTTATCTATACACAGAAACAGATAGATAGATAGATAGATAGATAGATAGATAGATAGATAGATAGATAGATAGATAGATAGATAGATAGATTGATAGAAAGACTGTATGCAATAACCCTGGATGTCTGACAGTTGAAGCAGACTGGTGATGTCATTAAGGCTCTATTATGACACGTACAGCTTGGAAGCATAAATACTACAGCACGGCAGCCATTTATAGCCAGTCTCCATTGGAGATGGAAGTGGGCAGGAATGTACTGGCCTATCTTCCCAAGACGCCACAGCAGCCGGACAAATTGTATGTTCGACAGAATGGCTGTTTTATTCAGCCCATAAGGGTGACTACCCACTACAGTTTTTTTTTTTCACTGCGAAATTCGTAGCAGTTTTTTTTCTGCAGGGGTCTATGGGAATTGTAATGTTAAAATCGAAATCACGCAAATTCGCAATTTACCGCGAAATCGCGATTTTAACATTACAAGTCCCATAGACTCCTGCAGAAAAAAAAACGCTGCGAATTTCGCAGTGAAAAAAAACTGTAGTGGGTAGTCATCCTAAGGGGGAAACGGCGGCCTACAAAATCTGATTGGTCGCTGCTGCCACCATTTATGAAAAGGTCGGCTCAGTTCTTCCATGGATAAGAATAAGGTAGGTACATAGGCAGGCAGGTAGGTTCAGTTTTTGTAGGTTGAGGAATGCTTATGGGCAAGGCCTTATGCCTGAACGCTGGCGCATGAAATGGCAGAGAGGCCCGGCCCTGTGCATTCACTGATTATTGCCGTCAGCTGCTGTCTGCTTTCAAGCATGAATCAGGGGCTTCACACTTATCAACTGGCTTTGATTGTGGGTCACGCAGGTTGGTTGCAATGCCCTAGTATAAACGATACCTGGAACACAAGCCAGTCCTCAGGATGCATTCTAACTCAAGAGCACGATCACGTTGTGCCTGACCAATGTTTCCATCTTGGGTAATAGCACAGTCCTAAGCGATATGGAGTGGAGTTGGCATATGAGCTGGTCTGTGGTTTTGCTTCCAACAGTTTCTACCGCACGCAGATGCTCGGTGGATACAATGTTGCGCGCTGGGGAAAACCCCAGGAATAATCCACAGCAGGCAGGCAAGCAAAGTATAAATAAGGGGGGGATTGGTTAGCTGCCTGCAACTCTTGCTTGTACCCGAATAAGGTTTTGCCTGCAACGCGGCCTTGTACTGCTTGAGGCGACGTGACATTCATGCACAAGGCACAAGTGCTGGCAGGTTTCTGCGGGCACCCACAGTGCAGCGTTGCATTCTTGAAACCGTTGCTTGACCCTTTCCCTAAAATCAGGAAGATTCGCTTACACCTCTTATGGCTTATAATAGCCGTCTCCTGGGATAACAATAGCAATACTGAGAATAATGAAAATAAAACGCATCATAGGCTGAAGAAATTAAACGCTCGGCACGTCTTTTCTTCAGCCTTACATGACTATATATCTATATATGTATACATCCATATATTTGGGTAGAAATCCATAAAAATATATATCGATATATATGCATTTCTATATATTTATATAGATATTTATCTATACACAGAAACAGATAGATAGATAGATAGATTGATAGATAGATTGATAGAAAGACTGTATGCAATAACCCTGGATGTCTGACAGTTGAAGCAGACTGGTGATGTCATTAAGGCTCTATTATGACACGTACAGCTTGGAAGCATAAATACTACAGCACGGCAGCCATTTATAGCCAGTCTCCATTGGAGATGGAAGTGGGCAGGAATGTACTGGCCTATCTTCCCAAGACGCCACAGCAGCCGGACAAATTGTATGTTCGACAGAATGGCTGTTTTATTCAGCCCATAAGGGTGACTACCCACTACAGTTTTTTTTTTTCACTGCGAAATTCGTAGCAGTTTTTTTTCTGCAGGGGTCTATGGGAATTGTAATGTTAAAATCGAAATCACGCAAATTCGCAATTTACCGCGAAATCGCGATTTTAACATTACAAGTCCCATAGACTCCTGCAGAAAAAAAAACGCTGCGAATTTCGCAGTGAAAAAAAACTGTAGTGGGTAGTCATCCTAAGGGGGAAACGGCGGCCTACAAAATCTGATTGGTCGCTGCTGCCACCATTTATGAAAAGGTCGGCTCAGTTCTTCCATGGATAAGAATAAGGTAGGTACATAGGCAGGCAGGTAGGTTCAGTTTTTGTAGGTTGAGGAATGCTTATGGGCAAGGCCTTATGCCTGAACGCTGGCGCATGAAATGGCAGAGAGGCCCGGCCCTGTGCATTCACTGATTATTGCCGTCAGCTGCTGTCTGCTTTCAAGCATGAATCAGGGGCTTCACACTTATCAACTGGCTTTGATTGTGGGTCACGCAGGTTGGTTGCAATGCCCTAGTATAAACGATACCTGGAACACAAGCCAGTCCTCAGGATGCATTCTAACTCAAGAGCACGATCACGTTGTGCCTGACCAATGTTTCCATCTTGGGTAATAGCACAGTCCTAAGCGATATGGAGTGGAGTTGGCATATGAGCTGGTCTGTGGTTTTGCTTCCAACAGTTTCTACCGCACGCAGATGCTCGGTGGATACAATGTTGCGCGCTGGGGAAAACCCCAGGAATAATCCACAGCAGGCAGGCAAGCAAAGTATAAATAAGGGGGGGATTGGTTAGCTGCCTGCAACTCTTGCTTGTACCCGAATAAGGTTTTGCCTGCAACGCGGCCTTGTACTGCTTGAGGCGACGTGACATTCATGCACAAGGCACAAGTGCTGGCAGGTTTCTGCGGGCACCCACAGTGCAGCGTTGCATTCTTGAAACCGTTGCTTGACCCTTTCCCTAAAATCAGGAAGATTCGCTTACACCTCTTATGGCTTATAATAGCCGTCTCCTGGGATAACAATAGCAATACTGAGAATAATGAAAATAAAACGCATCATAGGCTGAAGAAATTAAACGCTCGGCACGTCTTTTCTTCAGCCTTACATGACTATATATCTATATATGTATACATCCATATATTTGGGTAGAAATCCATAAAAATATATATCGATATATATGCATTTCTATATATTTATATAGATATTTATCTATACACAGAAACAGATAGATAGATAGATAGATTGATAGATAGATTGATAGAAAGACTGTATGCAATAACCCTGGATGTCTGACAGTTGAAGCAGACTGGTGATGTCATTAAGGCTCTATTATGACACGTACAGCTTGGAAGCATAAATACTACAGCACGGCAGCCATTTATAGCCAGTCTCCATTGGAGATGGAAGTGGGCAGGAATGTACTGGCCTATCTTCCCAAGACGCCACAGCAGCCGGACAAATTGTATGTTCGACAGAATGGCTGTTTTATTCAGCCCATAAGGGTGACTACCCACTACAGTTTTTTTTTTTCACTGCGAAATTCGTAGCAGTTTTTTTTCTGCAGGGGTCTATGGGAATTGTAATGTTAAAATCGAAATCACGCAAATTCGCAATTTACCGCGAAATCGCGATTTTAACATTACAAGTCCCATAGACTCCTGCAGAAAAAAAAACGCTGCGAATTTCGCAGTGAAAAAAAACTGTAGTGGGTAGTCATCCTAAGGGGGAAACGGCGGCCTACAAAATCTGATTGGTCGCTGCTGCCACCATTTATGAAAAGGTCGGCTCAGTTCTTCCATGGATAAGAATAAGGTAGGTACATAGGCAGGCAGGTAGGTTCAGTTTTTGTAGGTTGAGGAATGCTTATGGGCAAGGCCTTATGCCTGAACGCTGGCGCATGAAATGGCAGAGAGGCCCGGCCCTGTGCATTCACTGATTATTGCCGTCAGCTGCTGTCTGCTTTCAAGCATGAATCAGGGGCTTCACACTTATCAACTGGCTTTGATTGTGGGTCACGCAGGTTGGTTGCAATGCCCTAGTATAAACGATACCTGGAACACAAGCCAGTCCTCAGGATGCATTCTAACTCAAGAGCACGATCACGTTGTGCCTGACCAATGTTTCCATCTTGGGTAATAGCACAGTCCTAAGCGATATGGAGTGGAGTTGGCATATGAGCTGGTCTGTGGTTTTGCTTCCAACAGTTTCTACCGCACGCAGATGCTCGGTGGATACAATGTTGCGCGCTGGGGAAAACCCCAGGAATAATCCACAGCAGGCAGGCAAGCAAAGTATAAATAAGGGGGGGATTGGTTAGCTGCCTGCAACTCTTGCTTGTACCCGAATAAGGTTTTGCCTGCAACGCGGCCTTGTACTGCTTGAGGCGACGTGACATTCATGCACAAGGCACAAGTGCTGGCAGGTTTCTGCGGGCACCCACAGTGCAGCGTTGCATTCTTGAAACCGTTGC
Organism: Eleutherodactylus coqui; assembly: GCF_035609145.1. Lineage (NCBI taxonomy): Eukaryota > Metazoa > Chordata > Amphibia > Anura > Eleutherodactylidae > Eleutherodactylus > Eleutherodactylus coqui. The sequence goes on from NW_027102240.1 coordinate 179,427, forward strand.
TTGACCCTTTCCCTAAAATCAGGAAGATTCGCTTACACCTCTTATGGCTTATAATAGCCGTCTCCTGGGATAACAATAGCAATACTGAGAATAATGAAAATAAAACGCATCATAGGCTGAAGAAATTAAACGCTCGGCACGTCTTTTCTTCAGCCTTACATGACTATATATCTATATATGTATACATCCATATATTTGGGTAGAAATCCATAAAAATATATATCGATATATATGCATTTCTATATATTTATATAGATATTTATCTATACACAGAAACAGATAGATAGATAGATAGATAGATAGATAGATAGATAGATAGATAGATAGATAGATAGATAGATAGATAGATTGATAGAAAGACTGTATGCAATAACCCTGGATGTCTGACAGTTGAAGCAGACTGGTGATGTCATTAAGGCTCTATTATGACACGTACAGCTTGGAAGCATAAATACTACAGCACGGCAGCCATTTATAGCCAGTCTCCATTGGAGATGGAAGTGGGCAGGAATGTACTGGCCTATCTTCCCAAGACGCCACAGCAGCCGGACAAATTGTATGTTCGACAGAATGGCTGTTTTATTCAGCCCATAAGGGTGACTACCCACTACAGTTTTTTTTTTTCACTGCGAAATTCGTAGCAGTTTTTTTTCTGCAGGGGTCTATGGGAATTGTAATGTTAAAATCGAAATCACGCAAATTCGCAATTTACCGCGAAATCGCGATTTTAACATTACAAGTCCCATAGACTCCTGCAGAAAAAAAAACGCTGCGAATTTCGCAGTGAAAAAAAACTGTAGTGGGTAGTCATCCTAAGGGGGAAACGGCGGCCTACAAAATCTGATTGGTCGCTGCTGCCACCATTTATGAAAAGGTCGGCTCAGTTCTTCCATGGATAAGAATAAGGTAGGTACATAGGCAGGCAGGTAGGTTCAGTTTTTGTAGGTTGAGGAATGCTTATGGGCAAGGCCTTATGCCTGAACGCTGGCGCATGAAATGGCAGAGAGGCCCGGCCCTGTGCATTCACTGATTATTGCCGTCAGCTGCTGTCTGCTTTCAAGCATGAATCAGGGGCTTCACACTTATCAACTGGCTTTGATTGTGGGTCACGCAGGTTGGTTGCAATGCCCTAGTATAAACGATACCTGGAACACAAGCCAGTCCTCAGGATGCATTCTAACTCAAGAGCACGATCACGTTGTGCCTGACCAATGTTTCCATCTTGGGTAATAGCACAGTCCTAAGCGATATGGAGTGGAGTTGGCATATGAGCTGGTCTGTGGTTTTGCTTCCAACAGTTTCTACCGCACGCAGATGCTCGGTGGATACAATGTTGCGCGCTGGGGAAAACCCCAGGAATAATCCACAGCAGGCAGGCAAGCAAAGTATAAATAAGGGGGGGATTGGTTAGCTGCCTGCAACTCTTGCTTGTACCCGAATAAGGTTTTGCCTGCAACGCGGCCTTGTACTGCTTGAGGCGACGTGACATTCATGCACAAGGCACAAGTGCTGGCAGGTTTCTGCGGGCACCCACAGTGCAGCGTTGCATTCTTGAAACCGTTGCTTGACCCTTTCCCTAAAATCAGGAAGATTCGCTTACACCTCTTATGGCTTATAATAGCCGTCTCCTGGGATAACAATAGCAATACTGAGAATAATGAAAATAAAACGCATCATAGGCTGAAGAAATTAAACGCTCGGCACGTCTTTTCTTCAGCCTTACATGACTATATATCTATATATGTATACATCCATATATTTGGGTAGAAATCCATAAAAATATATATCGATATATATGCATTTCTATATATTTATATAGATATTTATCTATACACAGAAACAGATAGATAGATAGATAGATAGATTGATAGAAAGACTGTATGCAATAACCCTGGATGTCTGACAGTTGAAGCAGACTGGTGATGTCATTAAGGCTCTATTATGACACGTACAGCTTGGAAGCATAAATACTACAGCACGGCAGCCATTTATAGCCAGTCTCCATTGGAGATGGAAGTGGGCAGGAATGTACTGGCCTATCTTCCCAAGACGCCACAGCAGCCGGACAAATTGTATGTTCGACAGAATGGCTGTTTTATTCAGCCCATAAGGGTGACTACCCACTACAGTTTTTTTTTTTCACTGCGAAATTCGTAGCAGTTTTTTTTCTGCAGGGGTCTATGGGAATTGTAATGTTAAAATCGAAATCACGCAAATTCGCAATTTACCGCGAAATCGCGATTTTAACATTACAAGTCCCATAGACTCCTGCAGAAAAAAAAACGCTGCGAATTTCGCAGTGAAAAAAAACTGTAGTGGGTAGTCATCCTAAGGGGGAAACGGCGGCCTACAAAATCTGATTGGTCGCTGCTGCCACCATTTATGAAAAGGTCGGCTCAGTTCTTCCATGGATAAGAATAAGGTAGGTACATAGGCAGGCAGGTATTATGCCTGAACGCTGGCGCATGAAATGGCAGAGAGGCCCGGCCCTGTGCATTCACTGATTATTGCCGTCAGCTGCTGTCTGCTTTCAAGCATGAATCAGGGGCTTCACACTTATCAACTGGCTTTGATTGTGGGTCACGCAGGTTGGTTGCAATGCCCTAGTATAAACGATACCTGGAACACAAGCCAGTCCTCAGGATGCATTCTAACTCAAGAGCACGATCACGTTGTGCCTGACCAATGTTTCCATCTTGGGTAATAGCACAGTCCTAAGCGATATGGAGTGGAGTTGGCATATGAGCTGGTCTGTGGTTTTGCTTCCAACAGTTTCTACCGCACGCAGATGCTCGGTGGATACAATGTTGCGCGCTGGGGAAAACCCCAGGAATAATCCACAGCAGGCAGGCAAGCAAAGTATAAATAAGGGGGGGATTGGTTAGCTGCCTGCAACTCTTGCTTGTACCCGAATAAGGTTTTGCCTGCAACGCGGCCTTGTACTGCTTGAGGCGACGTGACATTCATGCACAAGGCACAAGTGCTGGCAGGTTTCTGCGGGCACCCACAGTGCAGCGTTGCATTCTTGAAACCGTTGCTTGACCCTTTCCCTAAAATCAGGAAGATTCGCTTACACCTCTTATGGCTTATAATAGCCGTCTCCTGGGATAACAATAGCAATACTGAGAATAATGAAAATAAAACGCATCATAGGCTGAAGAAATTAAACGCTCGGCACGTCTTTTCTTCAGCCTTACATGACTATATATCTATATATGTATACATCCATATATTTGGGTAGAAATCCATAAAAATATATATCGATATATATGCATTTCTATATATTTATATAGATATTTATCTATACACAGAAACAGATAGATAGATAGATAGATAGATAGATAGATAGATAGATAGATTGATAGAAAGACTGTATGCAATAACCCTGGATGTCTGACAGTTGAAGCAGACTGGTGATGTCATTAAGGCTCTATTATGACACGTACAGCTTGGAAGCATAAATACTACAGCACGGCAGCCATTTATAGCCAGTCTCCATTGGAGATGGAAGTGGGCAGGAATGTACTGGCCTATCTTCCCAAGACGCCACAGCAGCCGGACAAATTGTATGTTCGACAGAATGGCTGTTTTATTCAGCCCATAAGGGTGACTACCCACTACAGTTTTTTTTTTTCACTGCGAAATTCGTAGCAGTTTTTTTTCTGCAGGGGTCTATGGGAATTGTAATGTTAAAATCGAAATCACGCAAATTCGCAATTTACCGCGAAATCGCGATTTTAACATTACAAGTCCCATAGACTCCTGCAGAAAAAAAAACGCTGCGAATTTCGCAGTGAAAAAAAACTGTAGTGGGTAGTCATCCTAAGGGGGAAACGGCGGCCTACAAAATCTGATTGGTCGCTGCTGCCACCATTTATGAAAAGGTCGGCTCAGTTCTTCCATGGATAAGAATAAGGTAGGTACATAGGCAGGCAGGTAGGTTCAGTTTTTGTAGGTTGAGGAATGCTTATGGGCAAGGCCTTATGCCTGAACGCTGGCGCATGAAATGGCAGAGAGGCCCGGCCCTGTGCATTCACTGATTATTGCCGTCAGCTGCTGTCTGCTTTCAAGCATGAATCAGGGGCTTCACACTTATCAACTGGCTTTGATTGTGGGTCACGCAGGTTGGTTGCAATGCCCTAGTATAAACGATACCTGGAACACAAGCCAGTCCTCAGGATGCATTCTAACTCAAGAGCACGATCACGTTGTGCCTGACCAATGTTTCCATCTTGGGTAATAGCACAGTCCTAAGCGATATGGAGTGGAGTTGGCATATGAGCTGGTCTGTGGTTTTGCTTCCAACAGTTTCTACCGCACGCAGATGCTCGGTGGATACAATGTTGCGCGCTGGGGAAAACCCCAGGAATAATCCACAGCAGGCAGGCAAGCAAAGTATAAATAAGGGGGGGATTGGTTAGCTGCCTGCAACTCTTGCTTGTACCCGAATAAGGTTTTGCCTGCAACGCGGCCTTGTACTGCTTGAGGCGACGTGACATTCATGCACAAGGCACAAGTGCTGGCAGGTTTCTGCGGGCACCCACAGTGCAGCGTTGCATTCTTGAAACCGTTGCTTGACCCTTTCCCTAAAATCAGGAAGATTCGCTTACACCTCTTATGGCTTATAATAGCCGTCTCCTGGGATAACAATAGCAATACTGAGAATAATGAAAATAAAACGCATCATAGGCTGAAGAAATTAAACGCTCGGCACGTCTTTTCTTCAGCCTTACATGACTATATATCTATATATGTATACATCCATATATTTGGGTAGAAATCCATAAAAATATATATCGATATATATGCATTTCTATATATTTATATAGATATTTATCTATACACAGAAACAGATAGATAGATAGATAGATAGATTGATAGAAAGACTGTATGCAATAACCCTGGATGTCTGACAGTTGAAGCAGACTGGTGATGTCATTAAGGCTCTATTATGACACGTACAGCTTGGAAGCATAAATACTACAGCACGGCAGCCATTTATAGCCAGTCTCCATTGGAGATGGAAGTGGGCAGGAATGTACTGGCCTATCTTCCCAAGACGCCACAGCAGCCGGACAAATTGTATGTTCGACAGAATGGCTGTTTTATTCAGCCCATAAGGGTGACTACCCACTACAGTTTTTTTTTTTCACTGCGAAATTCGTAGCAGTTTTTTTTCTGCAGGGGTCTATGGGAATTGTAATGTTAAAATCGAAATCACGCAAATTCGCAATTTACCGCGAAATCGCGATTTTAACATTACAAGTCCCATAGACTCCTGCAGAAAAAAAAACGCTGCGAATTTCGCAGTGAAAAAAAACTGTAGTGGGTAGTCATCCTAAGGGGGAAACGGCGGCCTACAAAATCTGATTGGTCGCTGCTGCCACCATTTATGAAAAGGTCGGCTCAGTTCTTCCATGGATAAGAATAAGGTAGGTACATAGGCAGGCAGGTAGGTTCAGTTTTTGTAGGTTGAGGAATGCTTATGGGCAAGGCCTTATGCCTGAACGCTGGCGCATGAAATGGCAGAGAGGCCCGGCCCTGTGCATTCACTGATTATTGCCGTCAGCTGCTGTCTGCTTTCAAGCATGAATCAGGGGCTTCACACTTATCAACTGGCTTTGATTGTGGGTCACGCAGGTTGGTTGCAATGCCCTAGTATAAACGATACCTGGAACACAAGCCAGTCCTCAGGATGCATTCTAACTCAAGAGCACGATCACGTTGTGCCTGACCAATGTTTCCATCTTGGGTAATAGCACAGTCCTAAGCGATATGGAGTGGAGTTGGCATATGAGCTGGTCTGTGGTTTTGCTTCCAACAGTTTCTACCGCACGCAGATGCTCGGTGGATACAATGTTGCGCGCTGGGGAAAACCCCAGGAATAATCCACAGCAGGCAGGCAAGCAAAGTATAAATAAGGGGGGGATTGGTTAGCTGCCTGCAACTCTTGCTTGTACCCGAATAAGGTTTTGCCTGCAACGCGGCCTTGTACTGCTTGAGGCGACGTGACATTCATGCACAAGGCACAAGTGCTGGCAGGTTTCTGCGGGCACCCACAGTGCAGCGTTGCATTCTTGAAACCGTTGCTTGACCCTTTCCCTAAAATCAGGAAGATTCGCTTACACCTCTTATGGCTTATAATAGCCGTCTCCTGGGATAACAATAGCAATACTGAGAATAATGAAAATAAAACGCATCATAGGCTGAAGAAATTAAACGCTCGGCACGTCTTTTCTTCAGCCTTACATGACTATATATCTATATATGTATACATCCATATATTTGGGTAGAAATCCATAAAAATATATATCGATATATATGCATTTCTATATATTTATATAGATATTTATCTATACACAGAAACAGATAGATAGATAGATAGATAGATAGATAGATAGATAGATTGATAGAAAGACTGTATGCAATAACCCTGGATGTCTGACAGTTGAAGCAGACTGGTGATGTCATTAAGGCTCTATTATGACACGTACAGCTTGGAAGCATAAATACTACAGCACGGCAGCCATTTATAGCCAGTCTCCATTGGAGATGGAAGTGGGCAGGAATGTACTGGCCTATCTTCCCAAGACGCCACAGCAGCCGGACAAATTGTATGTTCGACAGAATGGCTGTTTTATTCAGCCCATAAGGGTGACTACCCACTACAGTTTTTTTTTTTCACTGCGAAATTCGTAGCAGTTTTTTTTCTGCAGGGGTCTATGGGAATTGTAATGTTAAAATCGAAATCACGCAAATTCGCAATTTACCGCGAAATCGCGATTTTAACATTACAAGTCCCATAGACTCCTGCAGAAAAAAAAACGCTGCGAATTTCGCAGTGAAAAAAAACTGTAGTGGGTAGTCATCCTAAGGGGGAAACGGCGGCCTACAAAATCTGATTGGTCGCTGCTGCCACCATTTATGAAAAGGTCGGCTCAGTTCTTCCATGGATAAGAATAAGGTAGGTACATAGGCAGGCAGGTAGGTTCAGTTTTTGTAGGTTGAGGAATGCTTATGGGCAAGGCCTTATGCCTGAACGCTGGCGCATGAAATGGCAGAGAGGCCCGGCCCTGTGCATTCACTGATTATTGCCGTCAGCTGCTGTCTGCTTTCAAGCATGAATCAGGGGCTTCACACTTATCAACTGGCTTTGATTGTGGGTCACGCAGGTTGGTTGCAATGCCCTAGTATAAACGATACCTGGAACACAAGCCAGTCCTCAGGATGCATTCTAACTCAAGAGCACGATCACGTTGTGCCTGACCAATGTTTCCATCTTGGGTAATAGCACAGTCCTAAGCGATATGGAGTGGAGTTGGCATATGAGCTGGTCTGTGGTTTTGCTTCCAACAGTTTCTACCGCACGCAGATGCTCGGTGGATACAATGTTGCGCGCTGGGGAAAACCCCAGGAATAATCCACAGCAGGCAGGCAAGCAAAGTATAAATAAGGGGGGGATTGGTTAGCTGCCTGCAACTCTTGCTTGTACCCGAATAAGGTTTTGCCTGCAACGCGGCCTTGTACTGCTTGAGGCGACGTGACATTCATGCACAAGGCACAAGTGCTGGCAGGTTTCTGCGGGCACCCACAGTGCAGCGTTGCATTCTTGAAACCGTTGCTTGACCCTTTCCCTAAAATCAGGAAGATTCGCTTACACCTCTTATGGCTTATAATAGCCGTCTCCTGGGATAACAATAGCAATACTGAGAATAATGAAAATAAAACGCATCATAGGCTGAAGAAATTAAACGCTCGGCACGTCTTTTCTTCAGCCTTACATGACTATATATCTATATATGTATACATCCATATATTTGGGTAGAAATCCATAAAAATATATATCGATATATATGCATTTCTATATATTTATATAGATATTTATCTATACACAGAAACAGATAGATAGATAGATAGATAGATTGATAGAAAGACTGTATGCAATAACCCTGGATGTCTGACAGTTGAAGCAGACTGGTGATGTCATTAAGGCTCTATTATGACACGTACAGCTTGGAAGCATAAATACTACAGCACGGCAGCCATTTATAGCCAGTCTCCATTGGAGATGGAAGTGGGCAGGAATGTACTGGCCTATCTTCCCAAGACGCCACAGCAGCCGGACAAATTGTATGTTCGACAGAATGGCTGTTTTATTCAGCCCATAAGGGTGACTACCCACTACAGTTTTTTTTTTTCACTGCGAAATTCGTAGCAGTTTTTTTTCTGCAGGGGTCTATGGGAATTGTAATGTTAAAATCGAAATCACGCAAATTCGCAATTTACCGCGAAATCGCGATTTTAACATTACAAGTCCCATAGACTCCTGCAGAAAAAAAAACGCTGCGAATTTCGCAGTGAAAAAAAACTGTAGTGGGTAGTCATCCTAAGGGGGAAACGGCGGCCTACAAAATCTGATTGGTCGCTGCTGCCACCATTTATGAAAAGGTCGGCTCAGTTCTTCCATGGATAAGAATAAGGTAGGTACATAGGCAGGCAGGTAGGTTCAGTTTTTGTAGGTTGAGGAATGCTTATGGGCAAGGCCTTATGCCTGAACGCTGGCGCATGAAATGGCAGAGAGGCCCGGCCCTGTGCATTCACTGATTATTGCCGTCAGCTGCTGTCTGCTTTCAAGCATGAATCAGGGGCTTCACACTTATCAACTGGCTTTGATTGTGGGTCACGCAGGTTGGTTGCAATGCCCTAGTATAAACGATACCTGGAACACAAGCCAGTCCTCAGGATGCATTCTAACTCAAGAGCACGATCACGTTGTGCCTGACCAATGTTTCCATCTTGGGTAATAGCACAGTCCTAAGCGATATGGAGTGGAGTTGGCATATGAGCTGGTCTGTGGTTTTGCTTCCAACAGTTTCTACCGCACGCAGATGCTCGGTGGATACAATGTTGCGCGCTGGGGAAAACCCCAGGAATAATCCACAGCAGGCAGGCAAGCAAAGTATAAATAAGGGGGGGATTGGTTAGCTGCCTGCAACTCTTGCTTGTACCCGAATAAGGTTTTGCCTGCAACGCGGCCTTGTACTGCTTGAGGCGACGTGACATTCATGCACAAGGCACAAGTGCTGGCAGGTTTCTGCGGGCACCCACAGTGCAGCGTTGCATTCTTGAAACCGTTGCTTGACCCTTTCCCTAAAATCAGGAAGATTCGCTTACACCTCTTATGGCTTATAATAGCCGTCTCCTGGGATAACAATAGCAATACTGAGAATAATGAAAATAAAACGCATCATAGGCTGAAGAAATTAAACGCTCGGCACGTCTTTTCTTCAGCCTTACATGACTATATATCTATATATGTATACATCCATATATTTGGGTAGAAATCCATAAAAATATATATCGATATATATGCATTTCTATATATTTATATAGATATTTATCTATACACAGAAACAGATAGATAGATAGATAGATAGATAGATAGATAGATAGATAGATAGATAGATAGATTGATAGAAAGACTGTATGCAATAACCCTGGATGTCTGACAGTTGAAGCAGACTGGTGATGTCATTAAGGCTCTATTATGACACGTACAGCTTGGAAGCATAAATACTACAGCACGGCAGCCATTTATAGCCAGTCTCCATTGGAGATGGAAGTGGGCAGGAATGTACTGGCCTATCTTCCCAAGACGCCACAGCAGCCGGACAAATTGTATGTTCGACAGAATGGCTGTTTTATTCAGCCCATAAGGGTGACTACCCACTACAGTTTTTTTTTTTCACTGCGAAATTCGTAGCAGTTTTTTTTCTGCAGGGGTCTATGGGAATTGTAATGTTAAAATCGAAATCACGCAAATTCGCAATTTACCGCGAAATCGCGATTTTAACATTACAAGTCCCATAGACTCCTGCAGAAAAAAAAACGCTGCGAATTTCGCAGTGAAAAAAAACTGTAGTGGGTAGTCATCCTAAGGGGGAAACGGCGGCCTACAAAATCTGATTGGTCGCTGCTGCCACCATTTATGAAAAGGTCGGCTCAGTTCTTCCATGGATAAGAATAAGGTAGGTACATAGGCAGGCAGGTAGGTTCAGTTTTTGTAGGTTGAGGAATGCTTATGGGCAAGGCCTTATGCCTGAACGCTGGCGCATGAAATGGCAGAGAGGCCCGGCCCTGTGCATTCACTGATTATTGCCGTCAGCTGCTGTCTGCTTTCAAGCATGAATCAGGGGCTTCACACTTATCAACTGGCTTTGATTGTGGGTCACGCAGGTTGGTTGCAATGCCCTAGTATAAACGATACCTGGAACACAAGCCAGTCCTCAGGATGCATTCTAACTCAAGAGCACGATCACGTTGTGCCTGACCAATGTTTCCATCTTGGGTAATAGCACAGTCCTAAGCGATATGGAGTGGAGTTGGCATATGAGCTGGTCTGTGGTTTTGCTTCCAACAGTTTCTACCGCACGCAGATGCTCGGTGGATACAATGTTGCGCGCTGGGGAAAACCCCAGGAATAATCCACAGCAGGCAGGCAAGCAAAGTATAAATAAGGGGGGGATTGGTTAGCTGCCTGCAACTCTTGCTTGTACCCGAATAAGGTTTTGCCTGCAACGCGGCCTTGTACTGCTTGAGGCGACGTGACATTCATGCACAAGGCACAAGTGCTGGCAGGTTTCTGCGGGCACCCACAGTGCAGCGTTGCATTCTTGAAACCGTTGCTTGACCCTTTCCCTAAAATCAGGAAGATTCGCTTACACCTCTTATGGCTTATAATAGCCGTCTCCTGGGATAACAATAGCAATACTGAGAATAATGAAAATAAAACGCATCATAGGCTGAAGAAATTAAACGCTCGGCACGTCTTTTCTTCAGCCTTACATGACTATATATCTATATATGTATACATCCATATATTTGGGTAGAAATCCATAAAAATATATATCGATATATATGCATTTCTATATATTTATATAGATATTTATCTATACACAGAAACAGATAGATAGATAGATAGATAGATAGATAGATAGATTGATAGAAAGACTGTATGCAATAACCCTGGATGTCTGACAGTTGAAGCAGACTGGTGATGTCATTAAGGCTCTATTATGACACGTACAGCTTGGAAGCATAAATACTACAGCACGGCAGCCATTTATAGCCAGTCTCCATTGGAGATGGAAGTGGGCAGGAATGTACTGGCCTATCTTCCCAAGACGCCACAGCAGCCGGACAAATTGTATGTTCGACAGAATGGCTGTTTTATTCAGCCCATAAGGGTGACTACCCACTACAGTTTTTTTTTTTCACTGCGAAATTCGTAGCAGTTTTTTTTCTGCAGGGGTCTATGGGAATTGTAATGTTAAAATCGAAATCACGCAAATTCGCAATTTACCGCGAAATCGCGATTTTAACATTACAAGTCCCATAGACTCCTGCAGAAAAAAAAACGCTGCGAATTTCGCAGTGAAAAAAAACTGTAGTGGGTAGTCATCCTAAGGGGGAAACGGCGGCCTACAAAATCTGATTGGTCGCTGCTGCCACCATTTATGAAAAGGTCGGCTCAGTTCTTCCATGGATAAGAATAAGGTAGGTACATAGGCAGGCAGGTAGGTTCAGTTTTTGTAGGTTGAGGAATGCTTATGGGCAAGGCCTTATGCCTGAACGCTGGCGCATGAAATGGCAGAGAGGCCCGGCCCTGTGCATTCACTGATTATTGCCGTCAGCTGCTGTCTGCTTTCAAGCATGAATCAGGGGCTTCACACTTATCAACTGGCTTTGATTGTGGGTCACGCAGGTTGGTTGCAATGCCCTAGTATAAACGATACCTGGAACACAAGCCAGTCCTCAGGATGCATTCTAACTCAAGAGCACGATCACGTTGTGCCTGACCAATGTTTCCATCTTGGGTAATAGCACAGTCCTAAGCGATATGGAGTGGAGTTGGCATATGAGCTGGTCTGTGGTTTTGCTTCCAACAGTTTCTACCGCACGCAGATGCTCGGTGGATACAATGTTGCGCGCTGGGGAAAACCCCAGGAATAATCCACAGCAGGCAGGCAAGCAAAGTATAAATAAGGGGGGGATTGGTTAGCTGCCTGCAACTCTTGCTTGTACCCGAATAAGGTTTTGCCTGCAACGCGGCCTTGTACTGCTTGAGGCGACGTGACATTCATGCACAAGGCACAAGTGCTGGCAGGTTTCTGCGGGCACCCACAGTGCAGCGTTGCATTCTTGAAACCGTTGCTTGACCCTTTCCCTAAAATCAGGAAGATTCGCTTACACCTCTTATGGCTTATAATAGCCGTCTCCTGGGATAACAATAGCAATACTGAGAATAATGAAAATAAAACGCATCATAGGCTGAAGAAATTAAACGCTCGGCACGTCTTTTCTTCAGCCTTACATGACTATATATCTATATATGTATACATCCATATATTTGGGTAGAAATCCATAAAAATATATATCGATATATATGCATTTCTATATATTTATATAGATATTTATCTATACACAGAAACAGATAGATAGATAGATAGATAGATAGATAGATAGATAGATAGATAGATTGATAGAAAGACTGTATGCAATAACCCTGGATGTCTGACAGTTGAAGCAGACTGGTGATGTCATTAAGGCTCTATTATGACACGTACAGCTTGGAAGCATAAATACTACAGCACGGCAGCCATTTATAGCCAGTCTCCATTGGAGATGGAAGTGGGCAGGAATGTACTGGCCTATCTTCCCAAGACGCCACAGCAGCCGGACAAATTGTATGTTCGACAGAATGGCTGTTTTATTCAGCCCATAAGGGTGACTACCCACTACAGTTTTTTTTTTTCACTGCGAAATTCGTAGCAGTTTTTTTTCTGCAGGGGTCTATGGGAATTGTAATGTTAAAATCGAAATCACGCAAATTCGCAATTTACCGCGAAATCGCGATTTTAACATTACAAGTCCCATAGACTCCTGCAGAAAAAAAAACGCTGCGAATTTCGCAGTGAAAAAAAACTGTAGTGGGTAGTCATCCTAAGGGGGAAACGGCGGCCTACAAAATCTGATTGGTCGCTGCTGCCACCATTTATGAAAAGGTCGGCTCAGTTCTTCCATGGATAAGAATAAGGTAGGTACATAGGCAGGCAGGTAGGTTCAGTTTTTGTAGGTTGAGGAATGCTTATGGGCAAGGCCTTATGCCTGAACGCTGGCGCATGAAATGGCAGAGAGGCCCGGCCCTGTGCATTCACTGATTATTGCCGTCAGCTGCTGTCTGCTTTCAAGCATGAATCAGGGGCTTCACACTTATCAACTGGCTTTGATTGTGGGTCACGCAGGTTGGTTGCAATGCCCTAGTATAAACGATACCTGGAACACAAGCCAGTCCTCAGGATGCATTCTAACTCAAGAGCACGATCACGTTGTGCCTGACCAATGTTTCCATCTTGGGTAATAGCACAGTCCTAAGCGATATGGAGTGGAGTTGGCATATGAGCTGGTCTGTGGTTTTGCTTCCAACAGTTTCTACCGCACGCAGATGCTCGGTGGATACAATGTTGCGCGCTGGGGAAAACCCCAGGAATAATCCACAGCAGGCAGGCAAGCAAAGTATAAATAAGGGGGGGATTGGTTAGCTGCCTGCAACTCTTGCTTGTACCCGAATAAGGTTTTGCCTGCAACGCGGCCTTGTACTGCTTGAGGCGACGTGACATTCATGCACAAGGCACAAGTGCTGGCAGGTTTCTGCGGGCACCCACAGTGCAGCGTTGCATTCTTGAAACCGTTGCTTGACCCTTTCCCTAAAATCAGGAAGATTCGCTTACACCTCTTATGGCTTATAATAGCCGTCTCCTGGGATAACAATAGCAATACTGAGAATAATGAAAATAAAACGCATCATAGGCTGAAGAAATTAAACGCTCGGCACGTCTTTTCTTCAGCCTTACATGACTATATATCTATATATGTATACATCCATATATTTGGGTAGAAATCCATAAAAATATATATCGATATATATGCATTTCTATATATTTATATAGATATTTATCTATACACAGAAACAGATAGATAGATAGATAGATAGATTGATAGAAAGACTGTATGCAATAACCCTGGATGTCTGACAGTTGAAGCAGACTGGTGATGTCATTAAGGCTCTATTATGACACGTACAGCTTGGAAGCATAAATACTACAGCACGGCAGCCATTTATAGCCAGTCTCCATTGGAGATGGAAGTGGGCAGGAATGTACTGGCCTATCTTCCCAAGACGCCACAGCAGCCGGACAAATTGTATGTTCGACAGAATGGCTGTTTTATTCAGCCCATAAGGGTGACTACCCACTACAGTTTTTTTTTTTCACTGCGAAATTCGTAGCAGTTTTTTTTCTGCAGGGGTCTATGGGAATTGTAATGTTAAAATCGAAATCACGCAAATTCGCAATTTACCGCGAAATCGCGATTTTAACATTACAAGTCCCATAGACTCCTGCAGAAAAAAAAACGCTGCGAATTTCGCAGTGAAAAAAAACTGTAGTGGGTAGTCATCCTAAGGGGGAAACGGCGGCCTACAAAATCTGATTGGTCGCTGCTGCCACCATTTATGAAAAGGTCGGCTCAGTTCTTCCATGGATAAGAATAAGGTAGGTACATAGGCAGGCAGGTAGGTTCAGTTTTTGTAGGTTGAGGAATGCTTATGGGCAAGGCCTTATGCCTGAACGCTGGCGCATGAAATGGCAGAGAGGCCCGGCCCTGTGCATTCACTGATTATTGCCGTCAGCTGCTGTCTGCTTTCAAGCATGAATCAGGGGCTTCACACTTATCAACTGGCTTTGATTGTGGGTCACGCAGGTTGGTTGCAATGCCCTAGTATAAACGATACCTGGAACACAAGCCAGTCCTCAGGATGCATTCTAACTCAAGAGCACGATCACGTTGTGCCTGACCAATGTTTCCATCTTGGGTAATAGCACAGTCCTAAGCGATATGGAGTGGAGTTGGCATATGAGCTGGTCTGTGGTTTTGCTTCCAACAGTTTCTACCGCACGCAGATGCTCGGTGGATACAATGTTGCGCGCTGGGGAAAACCCCAGGAATAATCCACAGCAGGCAGGCAAGCAAAGTATAAATAAGGGGGGGATTGGTTAGCTGCCTGCAACTCTTGCTTGTACCCGAATAAGGTTTTGCCTGCAACGCGGCCTTGTACTGCTTGAGGCGACGTGACATTCATGCACAAGGCACAAGTGCTGGCAGGTTTCTGCGGGCACCCACAGTGCAGCGTTGCATTCTTGAAACCGTTGCTTGACCCTTTCCCTAAAATCAGGAAGATTCGCTTACACCTCTTATGGCTTATAATAGCCGTCTCCTGGGATAACAATAGCAATACTGAGAATAATGAAAATAAAACGCATCATAGGCTGAAGAAATTAAACGCTCGGCACGTCTTTTCTTCAGCCTTACATGACTATATATCTATATATGTATACATCCATATATTTGGGTAGAAATCCATAAAAATATATATCGATATATATGCATTTCTATATATTTATATAGATATTTATCTATACACAGAAACAGATAGATAGATAGATAGATAGATTGATAGAAAGACTGTATGCAATAACCCTGGATGTCTGACAGTTGAAGCAGACTGGTGATGTCATTAAGGCTCTATTATGACACGTACAGCTTGGAAGCATAAATACTACAGCACGGCAGCCATTTATAGCCAGTCTCCATTGGAGATGGAAGTGGGCAGGAATGTACTGGCCTATCTTCCCAAGACGCCACAGCAGCCGGACAAATTGTATGTTCGACAGAATGGCTGTTTTATTCAGCCCATAAGGGTGACTACCCACTACAGTTTTTTTTTTTCACTGCGAAATTCGTAGCAGTTTTTTTTCTGCAGGGGTCTATGGGAATTGTAATGTTAAAATCGAAATCACGCAAATTCGCAATTTACCGCGAAATCGCGATTTTAACATTACAAGTCCCATAGACTCCTGCAGAAAAAAAAACGCTGCGAATTTCGCAGTGAAAAAAAACTGTAGTGGGTAGTCATCCTAAGGGGGAAACGGCGGCCTACAAAATCTGATTGGTCGCTGCTGCCACCATTTATGAAAAGGTCGGCTCAGTTCTTCCATGGATAAGAATAAGGTAGGTACATAGGCAGGCAGGTAGGTTCAGTTTTTGTAGGTTGAGGAATGCTTATGGGCAAGGCCTTATGCCTGAACGCTGGCGCATGAAATGGCAGAGAGGCCCGGCCCTGTGCATTCACTGATTATTGCCGTCAGCTGCTGTCTGCTTTCAAGCATGAATCAGGGGCTTCACACTTATCAACTGGCTTTGATTGTGGGTCACGCAGGTTGGTTGCAATGCCCTAGTATAAACGATACCTGGAACACAAGCCAGTCCTCAGGATGCATTCTAACTCAAGAGCACGATCACGTTGTGCCTGACCAATGTTTCCATCTTGGGTAATAGCACAGTCCTAAGCGATATGGAGTGGAGTTGGCATATGAGCTGGTCTGTGGTTTTGCTTCCAACAGTTTCTACCGCACGCAGATGCTCGGTGGATACAATGTTGCGCGCTGGGGAAAACCCCAGGAATAATCCACAGCAGGCAGGCAAGCAAAGTATAAATAAGGGGGGGATTGGTTAGCTGCCTGCAACTCTTGCTTGTACCCGAATAAGGTTTTGCCTGCAACGCGGCCTTGTACTGCTTGAGGCGACGTGACATTCATGCACAAGGCACAAGTGCTGGCAGGTTTCTGCGGGCACCCACAGTGCAGCGTTGCATTCTTGAAACCGTTGCTTGACCCTTTCCCTAAAATCAGGAAGATTCGCTTACACCTCTTATGGCTTATAATAGCCGTCTCCTGGGATAACAATAGCAATACTGAGAATAATGAAAATAAAACGCATCATAGGCTGAAGAAATTAAACGCTCGGCACGTCTTTTCTTCAGCCTTACATGACTATATATCTATATATGTATACATCCATATATTTGGGTAGAAATCCATAAAAATATATATCGATATATATGCATTTCTATATATTTATATAGATATTTATCTATACACAGAAACAGATAGATAGATAGATAGATAGATAGATAGATAGATTGATAGAAAGACTGTATGCAATAACCCTGGATGTCTGACAGTTGAAGCAGACTGGTGATGTCATTAAGGCTCTATTATGACACGTACAGCTTGGAAGCATAAATACTACAGCACGGCAGCCATTTATAGCCAGTCTCCATTGGAGATGGAAGTGGGCAGGAATGTACTGGCCTATCTTCCCAAGACGCCACAGCAGCCGGACAAATTGTATGTTCGACAGAATGGCTGTTTTATTCAGCCCATAAGGGTGACTACCCACTACAGTTTTTTTTTTTCACTGCGAAATTCGTAGCAGTTTTTTTTCTGCAGGGGTCTATGGGAATTGTAATGTTAAAATCGAAATCACGCAAATTCGCAATTTACCGCGAAATCGCGATTTTAACATTACAAGTCCCATAGACTCCTGCAGAAAAAAAAACGCTGCGAATTTCGCAGTGAAAAAAAACTGTAGTGGGTAGTCATCCTAAGGGGGAAACGGCGGCCTACAAAATCTGATTGGTCGCTGCTGCCACCATTTATGAAAAGGTCGGCTCAGTTCTTCCATGGATAAGAATAAGGTAGGTACATAGGCAGGCAGGTAGGTTCAGTTTTTGTAGGTTGAGGAATGCTTATGGGCAAGGCCTTATGCCTGAACGCTGGCGCATGAAATGGCAGAGAGGCCCGGCCCTGTGCATTCACTGATTATTGCCGTCAGCTGCTGTCTGCTTTCAAGCATGAATCAGGGGCTTCACACTTATCAACTGGCTTTGATTGTGGGTCACGCAGGTTGGTTGCAATGCCCTAGTATAAACGATACCTGGAACACAAGCCAGTCCTCAGGATGCATTCTAACTCAAGAGCACGATCACGTTGTGCCTGACCAATGTTTCCATCTTGGGTAATAGCACAGTCCTAAGCGATATGGAGTGGAGTTGGCATATGAGCTGGTCTGTGGTTTTGCTTCCAACAGTTTCTACCGCACGCAGATGCTCGGTGGATACAATGTTGCGCGCTGGGGAAAACCCCAGGAATAATCCACAGCAGGCAGGCAAGCAAAGTATAAATAAGGGGGGGATTGGTTAGCTGCCTGCAACTCTTGCTTGTACCCGAATAAGGTTTTGCCTGCAACGCGGCCTTGTACTGCTTGAGGCGACGTGACATTCATGCACAAGGCACAAGTGCTGGCAGGTTTCTGCGGGCACCCACAGTGCAGCGTTGCATTCTTGAAACCGTTGCTTGACCCTTTCCCTAAAATCAGGAAGATTCGCTTACACCTCTTATGGCTTATAATAGCCGTCTCCTGGGATAACAATAGCAATACTGAGAATAATGAAAATAAAACGCATCATAGGCTGAAGAAATTAAACGCTCGGCACGTCTTTTCTTCAGCCTTACATGACTATATATCTATATATGTATACATCCATATATTTGGGTAGAAATCCATAAAAATATATATCGATATATATGCATTTCTATATATTTATATAGATATTTATCTATACACAGAAACAGATAGATAGATAGATAGATAGATTGATAGAAAGACTGTATGCAATAACCCTGGATGTCTGACAGTTGAAGCAGACTGGTGATGTCATTAAGGCTCTATTATGACACGTACAGCTTGGAAGCATAAATACTACAGCACGGCAGCCATTTATAGCCAGTCTCCATTGGAGATGGAAGTGGGCAGGAATGTACTGGCCTATCTTCCCAAGACGCCACAGCAGCCGGACAAATTGTATGTTCGACAGAATGGCTGTTTTATTCAGCCCATAAGGGTGACTACCCACTACAGTTTTTTTTTTTCACTGCGAAATTCGTAGCAGTTTTTTTTCTGCAGGGGTCTATGGGAATTGTAATGTTAAAATCGAAATCACGCAAATTCGCAATTTACCGCGAAATCGCGATTTTAACATTACAAGTCCCATAGACTCCTGCAGAAAAAAAAACGCTGCGAATTTCGCAGTGAAAAAAAACTGTAGTGGGTAGTCATCCTAAGGGGGAAACGGCGGCCTACAAAATCTGATTGGTCGCTGCTGCCACCATTTATGAAAAGGTCGGCTCAGTTCTTCCATGGATAAGAATAAGGTAGGTACATAGGCAGGCAGGTAGGTTCAGTTTTTGTAGGTTGAGGAATGCTTATGGGCAAGGCCTTATGCCTGAACGCTGGCGCATGAAATGGCAGAGAGGCCCGGCCCTGTGCATTCACTGATTATTGCCGTCAGCTGCTGTCTGCTTTCAAGCATGAATCAGGGGCTTCACACTTATCAACTGGCTTTGATTGTGGGTCACGCAGGTTGGTTGCAATGCCCTAGTATAAACGATACCTGGAACACAAGCCAGTCCTCAGGATGCATTCTAACTCAAGAGCACGATCACGTTGTGCCTGACCAATGTTTCCATCTTGGGTAATAGCACAGTCCTAAGCGATATGGAGTGGAGTTGGCATATGAGCTGGTCTGTGGTTTTGCTTCCAACAGTTTCTACCGCACGCAGATGCTCGGTGGATACAATGTTGCGCGCTGGGGAAAACCCCAGGAATAATCCACAGCAGGCAGGCAAGCAAAGTATAAATAAGGGGGGGATTGGTTAGCTGCCTGCAACTCTTGCTTGTACCCGAATAAGGTTTTGCCTGCAACGCGGCCTTGTACTGCTTGAGGCGACGTGACATTCATGCACAAGGCACAAGTGCTGGCAGGTTTCTGCGGGCACCCACAGTGCAGCGTTGCATTCTTGAAACCGTTGCTTGACCCTTTCCCTAAAATCAGGAAGATTCGCTTACACCTCTTATGGCTTA
>NW_027102241.1:0-5000 GCF_035609145.1 Eleutherodactylus coqui
GATCCTACCGGTAGCCTGGGCTTGTCTCCGCTCCGCCTGTCCAGGCCGCGGGGCCCACAGGCGGCTTGCCTGGGAAGACCCCGCTCTCACCGAGCGGCCGGGCGCCACGTTCAAGAGGTGTACGAAGCCACCTGTGGGGGGTCTGCGGAGGCCCCCCTGAGAGCGCTGATAACCCTGTCCTAGCTGCCTGCGCGGGCAGGCGGGACCCCCAAGAGGCCGGGCACAGCCCGCGGCAGCCCCCGCCGAAGTCCACGGCAGTTGGCAGAGACGAGTCTTGGAGAGAAAACGACAAAGTCCAGACGCTCCAGGCGCCGGCCAGGGGTGCGGACCCGGCTGGCCGGGCCGGCGGGAGCTGCGGCTGCCGGGGCCGAGCCGAGTGTCGACGCATGTCGTGAGAACCGGTATGAGGGTAATCCTGGGCCCTCGGGGCCGAGCTACGGTTCCATGAAGGCGGAAGGAGCGGGCCTGTTTCCCCTGATAGCGCCGACGACGGTAAAATAAGGGCTCGCAAAACGTCAGGACGAACACCTTTTTTGCATATAAGGGAACGAGCGGTGTGCGGTCTTTGACAAAGTGACTATTTCTCAGAGTGCTGGAGTGGGGACCGCTCAAAGTCAAAGCACCGCGGCCGCCCCTCTGCCACCTCCCTGGGAGCAGAGTCATAGAGCGCAAGTGTCCCCACTCCGCCTGTGCAGGCCGCGGGGCCAACAGGCTGGCTGGCTGGCTGCCCGGGCGACCCCCCTCCGAGATGCCGGGCTGAGGCGTAGGCAGCCGCCTCCATCACCACCACCCAAGGCGAGAGAGTGGGTCAACGGGAGAGCCGTCGCGGCCGGGGGACCCTCGCCGCGCCCATGTCCGGGGAAGGACCACAAGGGCCCTGCTCCCCGGCGCCCCGGCGAGCGGGTTCACCCTCGGCGCGTACGGCTCTCGAGGATGGGGAAGGGACGCGCGTGGGCGTCCCTCCCGTCCCCCGCGGAAGAAGGCGAGCGACTCTGCGCGTCGGGACACCCCGCGGAGCCCCCTGCGGGGGGAGTACTCCGGGGGAGAAGCGTGGCGCAGGGGGTGCAGCCCTTTCCCAGGCCACCGTGCGACGGCGTCGGTGGGGCCGACGCCGAGAGAGAGAACGATCCGGGCTCTCCCGCCTCAGGGCGGCCGAGAGCGGGGCCACGGGCCCCACGTTTGGTGACGGTTTTCCCGAAAGCGAAGGACCCCCGCCTGTCCCCTCGGGCTCCGGCCGATGCGGGCGGTCCAGGGCGGGGATAGGGGACGGCGGCCTGCGGACGACGCGCTTTATCCCCAGAAGGAGCGAGGCATGAGGGGGTGTTCCACCCCCGCCGGCCGGTCTCGCTCCTTCTCCGGGCTACGCCTCGGCGGAGTAAAGACCCCCGGGTCAACGCTCCCGCGTCCGGGTGCCGCCGCGCGTCCCCTTCCCGCGGGGGGTGGATCCCTTCCACCCCTGGCCGTCCGAGGCCCGTGCGCCTCGGGCGGCCTCCCTTCCGAGAGAGGGAGAGAGAGACGGAGGACGGTGGTCCGCGACGGCGCGAGACGTCCAAGTTGTGTTCCCCACGGCGGCTACCCGGTCGATCCCGCCCGCCGGTAGCCTTGGCTTGCCCCCACTCCGCCTGTCCAGGCCGCGTGGCCGACAGGCTGTTTGCCCGGGTAGACCCTGCTCTCACCGAGCGGCCGGGCCCCAACGTTCAAGAGGTGTACGGAAGCCACCTTGGGGTGGAGCCCTTCCACCCCTGGCCGTCCGAGGCCCGTGCGCCTCGGGCGGCCTCCCTTCCGAGAGAGGGAGAGAGAGACGGAGGACGGTGGTCCGCGACGGCGCGAGACGTCCAAGTTGTGTTCCCCACGGCGGCTACCCGGTCGATCCCGCCCGCCGGTAGCCTTGGCTTGCCCCCGCTCCGCCTGTCCAGGCCGCGTGGCCGACGGGCTGTTTGCCCGGGTAGACCCCGCTCTCACCGAGCGGCCGGGCCCCAACGTTCAAGAGGTGTACGGAAGCCACCTTGGGGTGGAGCCCTTCCACCCCTGGCCGTCCGAGGCCCGTGCGCCTCGGGCGGCCTCCCTTCCGAGAGAGGGAGAGAGAGACGGAGGACGGTGGTCCGCGACGGCGCGAGACGTCCAAGTTGTGTTCCCCACGGCGGCTACCCGGTCGATCCCGCCCGCCGGTAGCCTTGGCTTGTCCCCGCTCCGCCTGTCCAGGCCGCGGGGCCGACGGGCTGTCTGCCCGGGTAGACCCTGCTCTCACCGAGCGGCCGGGCCCCAACGTTCAAGAGGTGTACGGAAGCCACCTTGGGGTGGAGCCCTTCCACCCCTGGCCGTCCGAGGCCCGTGCGCCTCGGGCGGCCTCCCTTCCGAGAGAGGGAGAGAGAGACGGAGGACGGTGGTCCGCGACGGCGCGAGACGTCCAAGTTGTGTTCCCCACGGCGGCTACCCGGTCGATCCCGCCCGCCGGTAGCCTTGGCTTGCCCCCACTCCGCCTGTCCAGGCCGCGTGGCCGACAGGCTGTTTGCCCGGGTAGACCCTGCTCTCACCGAGCGGCCGGGCCCCAACGTTCAAGAGGTGTACGGAAGCCACCTTGGGGTGGAGCCCTTCCACCCCTGGCCGTCCGAGGCCCGTGCGCCTCGGGCGGCCTCCCTTCCGAGAGAGGGAGAGAGAGACGGAGGACGGTGGTCCGCGACGGCGCGAGACGTCCAAGTTGTGTTCCCCACGGCGGCTACCCGGTCGATCCCGCCCGCCGGTAGCCTTGGCTTGCCCCCGCTCCGCCTGTCCAGGCCGCGTGGCCGACGGGCTGTTTGCCCGGGTAGACCCCGCTCTCACCGAGCGGCCGGGCCCCAACGTTCAAGAGGTGTACGGAAGCCACCTTGGGGTGGAGCCCTTCCACCCCTGGCCGTCCGAGGCCCGTGCGCCTCGGGCGGCCTCCCTTCCGAGAGAGGGAGAGAGAGACGGAGGACGGTGGTCCGCGACGGCGCGAGACGTCCAAGTTGTGTTCCCCACGGCGGCTACCCGGTCGATCCCGCCCGCCGGTAGCCTTGGCTTGTCCCCGCTCCGCCTGTCCAGGCCGCGGGGCCGACGGGCTGTCTGCCCGGGTAGACCCCGCTCTCACCGAGCGGCCGGGCCCCAACGTTCAAGAGGTGTACGGAAGCCACCTTGGGGTGGAGCCCTTCCACCCCTGGCCGTCCGAGGCCCGTGCGCCTCGGGCGGCCTCCCTTCCGAGAGAGGGAGAGAGAGACGGAGGACGGTGGTCCGCGACGGCGCGAGACGTCCAAGTTGTGTTCCCCACGGCGGCTACCCGGTCGATCCCGCCCGCCGGTAGCCTTGGCTTGTCCCCGCTCCGCCTGTCCAGGCCGCGGGGCCGACGGGCTGTCTGCCCGGGTAGACCCCGCTCTCCGAGCGGCCGGGCCCCAACGTTCAAGAGGTGTACGGAAGCCACCTTGGGGGGGCTGCGGTGCCCCCCTCCCCGAGAGTGCCTCCCAGGCCGAGGGAGCCCGGCGGTCGAGTGTCGTAGGAAAGCGCGTGCCACGGCTGTGTCGGTCACAGGGGCCAGAGGTAGTTTGGGCAACGGCTTAGATCCGTATGAAGCTCATCCTTTCCGGCCTGTTCTGGCGGCGGCTAGGCGTGCGCGCACGGCACGACGCCCCTGGCTCCAGCGATGCGACGGCGCCCCGCACCCCACTCTCCGGGCCGAGCAGAGTGGCCGCTCTCGCTCCTTGGAGCAGAGCCCCCGAGTGCAAGTGTCCCCGCTCCGCCTGTCCAGGCCGCGGGGCCGACAGGCTGTCTGCCCGGGTAGACCCCGCTCTCCGAGCGGCCGGGCGCCACGTTCAAGAGGTGTACGAAGCCACCTTGGGGGGCTGCGGTGCCCCCCGCCCCGAGAGTGCCTCCCAGGCCGAGGGGAGCCTGGCGGTCGAGTGTCGTAGGAAAGCGCGTGCGCGGCTGTGTCGGTCACACGGGCCAGAGTTAGTTTGGGCAACGGCTTAGATCCGTATGCAGCTCAACCTTTCCGGCCTGTTCTGGCGGCGGCTAGGCGCGCGCGAACGTCACGACGCCCCTGGTTCCAGCGAGGCGACGGCGCCCCGCACCCCGCTCTCCGGGCCGTGCAGAGCGGCCGCTCTCGCTCCTTGGAGCAGAGCCCCCGAGCGCAAGAGTCCCCGCTCCGCCTGTCCAGGCCGCGGGGCCGACAGGCTGTCTGCCCGGGTAGACCCCGCTCTCCGAGCGGCCGGGCCCCAACGTTCAAGAGGTGTACGGAAGCCACCTTGGGGGGCTGCGGTGCCCCCCGCCCCGAGAGTGCCTCCCAGGCCGAGGGAGCCCGGCGGTCGAGTGTCGTAGGAAAGCGCGTGCGCGGCTGTGTCGGTCACACGGGCCAGAGTTAGTTTGGGCAACGGCTTAGATCCGTATGCAGCTCAACCTTTCCGGCCTGTTCTGGCGGCGGCTAGGCGTGCGCGCACGGCACGACGCCCCTGGCTCCAGCGATGCGACGGCGCCCCGCACCCCACTCTCCGGGCCGAGCAGAGTGGCCGCTCTCGCTCCTTGGAGCAGAGCCCCCGAGCGCAAGTGTCCCCGCTCCGCCTGTCCAGGCCGCGGGGCCAACAGGCTGTCTGCCCGGGTAGACCCCGCTCTCCGAGCGGCCGGGCGCCACGTTCAAGAGGTGTACGAAGCCACCTTGGGGGGCTGCGGTGCCCCCCGCCCCGAGAGTGCCTCCCAGGCCGAGGGAGCCCGGCGGTCGAGTGTCGTAGGAAAGCGCGCGCGCGGCTGTGTCACACGGGCCAGAGTTAGTTTGGGCAACGGCTTAGATCCGTATGCAGCTCAACCTTTCTGGCCTGTTCTGGCGGCGGCTAGGCGCGCGCGAACGTCACGACGCCCCTGGTTCCAGCGAGGCGACGGCGCCCCGCACACAACTCTCCGGGCCGAGCAGAGCCCCCGAGCGCAAGAGTACCTGCTCCGCCTGCCCAGGCCGCGGGGCCGACAGGCTGTCTGCCCGGGTAGACACCGCTCTCTCCGAG
>NW_027102241.1:15000-20463 GCF_035609145.1 Eleutherodactylus coqui
AATAAAAAAAAGCAACTCCGCCAAAGAGACGGGTAGCCAAACGGAGGCGAGGGCAGAGGTCGCCTCGCGTAGGGATGTTGGAGGTTTGGCTAAGTGCGGAGCCCGGTGTGTGGTGGAAAGGGGCTGACCCGGCTGGCCGGGGCCGGCGGGAGCTGCGGCTGCCGGGGCTGAGCCGAGTGTCGATGCATGTCGTGAGAACCGGGAAGGGGACAAACCGGTGGCTCCAGGCCGGGTTGGAGTTCCAGGAGGTCGGCCTGACTCTGGAGGTTTTCCCCTTAGCATTTCCCCATAGGCCAAAAGGGGGGAAGTCAAAAAAGCACCCCCGGCAGATGTATGCAGAAGGGGCTGGGGGGTGACGGAGAGCGGGCTGTTGGCAGCTGCGTGGTGGCTGCTGGCAGCCGTGTGCTGGCTGCAGGGGTGGGCCTGGGCGGCTGCCGAGGGCCCCCGTAGTGCACCTACCAGCGGTGGTTGAAGACATTGCCTGAGCCTCCGATGTGCCCGGGCAGGACACCCGGGAGGCGGGGAACAGCCCCCGCTGAAGTCCATGGCATGTGCCAGAATCGAGTCTTGGAGAAAAAGTGACAAAGTCCAAACGCTCCAGGCGCCGGCCAGGGCGGTTGACCCCGGCTGGCCGGGCCGGCGGGAGCTGCGGCTGCCGGGGCTGAGCCGAGTGTCGATGCATGTCGTGAGAACCGGGAAGGGGACAAACCTGTGGCTCCAGGCCGGGTTGGAGTTCCAGGAGGTCGGCCTGACTCTGGACGTTTTCCCCTTAGCATTTCCCCATAGGCCAAAACGGGGGAAGTCAAAAAAGCACCCCCGCCAGATGTATGCAGAGTTGGGCTGGGGGGTGACGGGGAGCGGGCTGTTGGCAGCTGTGTGGTGGCTGCAGGGGTGGGCCTGGGCGGCTGCGGAGGGCGCCTTCAGAGTGCACCTACCAGTAGGGGCTCAAGACCCAGGCTGAGCCTCCGATGTGCCCGGGCAGGACACCCAGGAGGCGGGGAGCAGACACCCCCGCTGAAGCCCACGGCAGTTGGCAGAGATGAGTCTTGGAGAAAAAAAACGACAAAGTCCAAACGCTCCAGGCGCTGGCCAGGGGTGCGGACCGGGCCGGCCGGGCCGGCGGGGGCTGCGGCTGCCGGGGCTGAGCCGAGTGTTGATGCATGTCCTGAGAACCGGGAAGGGGACAGACCGGTGGCTCCAGGCCGGGTTGGAGTTCCAGGAGGTCGGCCTGACTCTGGAGGTTTCCCCCCTGGCTTTTCCCCATAGGCCAAAAGGGGGGAAGTCAAAAAAGCACCCCCGCCAGATGTATGCAGAGTTGGGCTGGGGGGTGACGGGGAGCGGGCTGTTGGCAGCTGTGTGGTGGCTGCTGGCAGCCGTGTGCTGGCTGCAGGGGTGGGCCTGGGCGGCTGCCGAGGGCCCCCGTAGTGCACCTACCAGCAGTAGCTCAAGACCCAGGCTGACCCTCCGATGTGCCCGGGCAGGACACCCAGGAGGCGGGGAGCAGCCCCCGCTGAAGCCCACGTCAGTTGGCAGAGACGGGTCTTTGAGAAAAAATGACAAAGTCCAAACGCTCCAGGCGCTGGCCAGGGGTGCGGACCGGGCTGGCCGGGCCGGCGGGGGCTGCGGCTGCCGGGGCTGAGCCGAGTGTTGATGCATGTCGTGAGAACCGGGAAGGGGACAAACCTGTGGCTCCAGGCCGGGTGGGAGTTCCAGGAGGTCGGCCTGACTCTGGAGGTTTTCCCCTTAGCTTTTCCCCATAGGCCAAAAGGGGGGAAGTCAAAAAAGCACCCCCGCCAGATGTATGCAGAGTTGGGCTGGGGGGTGACGGGGAGCGGGCTGTTGGCAGCTGTGTGGTGGCTGCAGGGGTGGGCCTGGGCGGCTGCGGAGGGCGCCTTCAGAGTGCACCTACCAGTAGGGGCTCAAGACCCAGGCTGAGCCTCCGATGTGCCCGGGCAGGACACCCAGGAGGCGGGGAGCAGACACCCCCGCTGAAGCCCACGGCAGTTGGCAGAGATGAGTCTTGGAGAAAAAAAACGACAAAGTCCAAACGCTCCAGGCGCTGGCCAGGGGTGCGGACCGGGCCGGCCGGGCCGGCGGGGGCTGCGGCTGCCGGGGCTGAGCCGAGTGTTGATGCATGTCCTGAGAACCGGGAAGGGGACAGACCGGTGGCTCCAGGCCGGGTTGGAGTTCCAGGAGGTCGGCCTGACTCTGGAGGTTTCCCCCCTGGCTTTTCCCCATAGGCCAAAAGGGGGGAAGTCAAAAAAGCACCCCCGCCAGATGTATGCAGAGTTGGGCTGGGGGGTGACGGGGAGCGGGCTGTTGGCAGCTGTGTGGTGGCTGCTGGCAGCCGTGTGCTGGCTGCAGGGGTGGGCCTGGGCGGCTGCCGAGGGCCCCCGTAGTGCACCTACCAGCAGTAGCTCAAGACCCAGGCTGACCCTCCGATGTGCCCGGGCAGGACACCCAGGAGGCGGGGAGCAGCCCCCGCTGAAGCCCACGTCAGTTGGCAGAGACGGGTCTTTGAGAAAAAATGACAAAGTCCAAACGCTCCAGGCGCTGGCCAGGGATGCGGACCGGGCTGGCCGGGCCGGCGGGGGCTGCGGCTGCCGGGGCTGAGCCGAGTGTTGATGCATGTCGTGAGAACCGGGAAGGGGACAAACCTGTGGCTCCAGGCCGGGTGGGAGTTCCAGGAGGTCGGCCTGACTCTGGAGGTTTTCCCCTTAGCTTTTCCCCATAGGCCAAAAGGGGGGAAGTCAAAAAAGCACCCCCAGCAGATGTATGCAGGAGGGGCTGGGGGGTGACGGAGAGCGGGCTGTTGGCAGCTGTGTGGTGGCTGCTGGCAGCCGTGTGCTGGCTGCAGGGGTGGGCCTGGGCGGCTGCGGAGGGCCCCCAAAGCGCACCTACCAGCGGTGGCTCAAGACATTGCCTGAGCCTCCGATGTGCCCGGGCAGGACACCCAGGAGGCGGGGAGCAGCCCCCGCTGAAGCCCACGGCAGTTATCAGAGATGAGTCTTTGAAAAAATGACAAAGTCCAAACGCTCCAGGCGCTGGCCAGGGGTGCGGACCGGGCTGGCCGGGCCGGCGGGAGCTGCGGCTGCCGGGGCTGAGCCGAGTGTCGATGCATGTCGTGAGAACCGGGAAGGGGACAAACCTGTGGCTCCAGGCCGGGTGGGAGTTCCAGGAGGTCGGCCTGACTCTGGAGGTTTTCCCCTTAGCTTTTCCCCATAGGCCAAAAGGGGGGAAGTCAAAAAAGCACCCCCGGCAGATGTATGCAGAAGGGGCTGGGGGGTGACGGAGAGCGGGCTGTTGGCAACTGTGTGGTGGCTGCTGGCAGCCGTGTGCTGGCTGCAGGGGTGGGCCTGGGCGGCTGCCGAGGGCCCCCAAAGCGCACCTACCAGCAGTAGCTCAAGACCCAGGCTGACCCTCCGATGTGCCCGGGCTGGACACCCAGGAGGCGGGCAGCAGCCCCCGCTGAAGTCCAAGGCATGTGCCAGAGGCGAGCCTTGGAGAAAAAACGACAAAGTCCAAACGCTCCAGGCGCCGGCCAGGGGTGCGGACCGGGCTGGCCGGGCCGGCGGGGGCTGCGGCGGCCGGGGCTGAGCCGAGTGTCTATGCATGTCCTGAGAACCGGGAAGGGGACAAACCGGTGGCTCGAGGCCGGGTTGGAGTTCCAGGAGGTCGGCCTGACTCTGGAGGTTTTCCCCCTGGCATTTCCCCATAGGCCAAAAGGGGGGAAGTCAAAAAAGCACCCCCGGCAGATGTATGCAGAGTTGGGCTGATGGGTGACGGAGAGCGGGCTGTTGGCAGCTGTGTGGTGGCTGCTGGCAGCCGTGTGCTGGCTGCAGGGGTGGGCCTGGGCGTCTGCGGAGGGCCCCCTGAGTGCACCTACCAGTAGGGGCTGATGACCCAGGCTGAGCCTCCGATGTGCCCGGGCAGGACACCCAGGAGGCGGGGAGCACCCCCCGCTGAAGTCCATGGCAGTTGGCAGAGGCGAGTCTTGGGGGAAAAAACGACAAAGTCCAAACGCTCCAGGCGCCGGGCAGGGTGGCGGACCCGGCTGGCCAGGCCGGCGGGGGCTGCGGCTGCCGGGGCTGAGCCGAGTATTAGTGCATGTCCTGAGAACCGGGAAGGGGACAAACCGGTGGCTCCAGGCCGGGTTGGAGTTCCAGGAGGTCGGCCTGACTCTGGAGGTTTTCCCCTTAGCTTTTCCCCATAGGCCAAAAGGGGGGAAGTCAAAAAAGCACCCCCAGCAGATGTATGCAATGGGCTGGTGGGCGATGGAGAGCGGGCTGTTGGCAGCTGTGTGGTGGCTGCTGGCAGCCGTGTGCTGGCTGCAGGGGTGGGCCTGGGCGGCTGCGGAGGGCCCCCTGAGTGCACCTGCCAGCGGTGGCTCAAGACATTGCCTGAGCCTCCGATGTGCCCGGGCAGGACACCCAGGAGGCGGGGAGCAGCCCCCGCTGAAGCCCACGGCAGTTGGCAGAGATGAGTCTTTGAAAAAAACGACAAAGTCCAAACGCTCCAGGCGCTGGCCAGGGGGGCGGACCCGGCTGGCCGGGCCGGCGGGAGCTGCGGCTGCCGGGGAAGGTCTGGGTGTCAATGCATGTCCTGAGAACCGGGAAGGGGACAAACCTGTGGCTCCAGGCCGGGTGGGAGTTCCAGGAGGTCGGCCTGACTCTGGAGGTTTTCCCCTTAGCTTTTCCCCATAGGCCAAAACGGGGGGAGGCAAAAAAGCACCCCCAGCAGATGTATGCAATGGGCTGGTGGGCGATGGAGAGCGGGCTGTTGGCAGCTGTGTGGTGGCTGCTGGCAGCCGTGTGCTGGCTGCAGGGGTGGGCCCCGGGCGGCTGCGGAGGGCCCCCTGAGTGCACCTACCAGTAGGGGCTGAAGACCCAGGCTGAGCCTCCGATGTGCCCGGGCAGGACACCCAGGGGGCGGGGAGCAGCCCCTGCTGAAGTCCATGGCATGTGCCAGAGGCGACTCTTGGAGAAAAAAAACGACAAAGTCCAAACGCTCCAGGCGTGCCGGCCAGGGGTGCGGACCCGGCCGGGCCGGCGAGAGCTGCGGCGGCCGGGGCAGAGCCGAGTGTCGATGCAGGTGGCGAGAACCGGTATGAGGGTAATCCTGGTCGCTCCGGGCCGAGCCAGGGTTCCAGGAGGGCGGAAGGAGCGGGCCCGTTTCCCCTGATAGCGCCGACGGCGGTAAAATAAGGCCTCGCAAAACGTCAGCACGAACACCTTGTCGGGGTATAAGGGAACGAGCGGTGTGCGGTCTTTGACAAAGTGACACTATTTCTCAAAAAAAGCACCCCCGGCAGATGTGTGCAGAGGGGCTGGCTGGTGACGGAGAGCGGCGGGCTGTTGGCAGCAGTGTGCTGGCTGCAGGGGTGGCCCGGGGCGGCTGCGGAGGGCCCCCAAAGTGCACCTGCCAGCAGTGGCTCAAGACCCTGGCTGAGCCTCCGATGTGCCC
>NW_027102242.1:0-46104 GCF_035609145.1 Eleutherodactylus coqui
CAGTCACCTTAAAGTATTGCCAATTTTAAAGGTCCGTAAGCTTCCCAGGTCCACCTCTTAAAGGGCCAGTACACTTAAAATGCTGTTGTTTCGAGGGTTTGTACACAACCCTGGTCAACCTCTTAAAGGACATAATTCCCTAAATTTGTCACCTCTTCAAGGGTTTGTCCACTTCTAGGGTCTGCCTCTTAAAGGGCCAGTCCGCAAAACATGTCACATGTTCAAGTGGCTTTCCACTTCATAAGCCACATTGACATTTCCAAAGGTCTGTCCATTCCCAGGGTTGTCTCTTAGAAGGCCACCCACACACAATAATGCATCTTTAAGGACTGTCCACTTCCATGGTCATCCTCTTCATAGGCCAGTCACCTTAAAGTATTGCCAATTTTAAAGGTCCGTAAGCTTCCCAGGTCCACCTCTTAAAGGGCCAGTACACTTAAAATGCTGTTGTTTCGAGGGTTTGTACACAACCCTGGTCAACCTCTTAAAGGACATAATTCCCTAAATTTGTCACCTCTTCAAGGGTTTGTCCACTTCTAGGGTCTGCCTCTTAAAGGGCCAGTCCGCAAAACATGTCACATGTTCAAGTGGCTTTCCACTTCATAAGCCACATTGACATTTCCAAAGATCTGTCCATTCCCAGGGTTGTCTCTTAGAAGGCCACCCACACACAATAATGCATCTTTAAGGACTGTCCACTTCCATGGTCATCCTCTTCATAGGCCAGTCACCTTAAAGTATTGCCAATTTTAAAGGTCCGTAAGCTTCCCAGGTCCACCTCTTAAAGGGCCAGTACACTTAAAATGCTGTTGTTTCGAGGGTTTGTACACAACCCTGGTCAACCTCTTAAAGGACATAATTCCCTAAATTTGCCACCTCTTCAAGGGTTTGTCCACTTCTAGGGTCTGCCTCTTAAAGGGCCAGTCCGCAAAACATGTCACATGTTCAAGTGGCTTTCCACTTCATAAGCCACATTGACATTTCCAAAGGTCTGTCCATTCCCAGGGTTGTCTCTTAGAAGGCCACCCACACACAATAATGCATCTTTAAGGACTGTCCACTTCCATGGTCATCCTCTTCATAGGCCAGTCACCTTAAAGTATTGCCAATTTTAAAGGTCCGTAAGCTTCCCAGGTCCACCTCTTAAAGGGCCAGTACACTTAAAATGCTGTTGTTTCGAGGGTTTGTACACAACCCTGGTCAACCTCTTAAAGGACATAATTCCCTAAATTTGTCACCTCTTCAAGGGTTTGTCCACATCTAGGGTCTGCCTCTTAAAGGGCCAGTCAGCAAAACATGTCACATGTTCAAGTGGCTTTCCACTTCATAAGCCACATTGACATTTCCAAAGGTCTGTCCATTCCCAGGGTTGTCTCTTAGAAGGCCACCCACACACAATAATGCATCTTTAAGGACTGTCCACTTCCATGGTCATCCTCTTCATAGGCCAGTCACCTTAAAGTATTGCCAATTTTAAAGGTCCGTAAGCTTCCCAGGTCCACCTCTTAAAGGGCCAGTACACTTAAAATGCTGTTGTTTCGAGGGTTTGTACACAACCCTGGTCAACCTCTTAAAGGACATAATTCCCTAAATTTGTCACCTCTTCAAGGGTTTGTCCACTTCTAGGGTCTGCCTCTAAAAGGGCCAGTCCGCAAAACATGTCACATGTTCAAGTGGCTTTCCACTTCATAAGCCACATTGACATTTCCAAAGGTCTGTCCATTCCCAGGGTTGTCTCTTAGAAGGCCACCCACACACAATAATGCATCTTTAAGGACTGTCCACTTCCATGGTCATCCTCTTCATAGGCCAGTCACCTTAAAGTATTGCCAATTTTAAAGGTCCGTAAGCTTCCCAGGTCCACCTCTTAAAGGGCCAGTACACTTAAAATGCTGTTGTTTCGAGGGTTTGTACACAACCCTGGTCAACCTCTTAAAGGACATAATTCCCTAAATTTGTCACCTCTTCAAGGGTTTGTCCACTTCTAGGGTCTGCCTCTTAAAGGGCCAGTCCGCAAAACATGTCACATGTTCAAGTGGCTTTCCACTTCATAAGCCACATTGACATTTCCAAAGGTCTGTCCATTCCCAGGGTTGTCTCTTAGAAGGCCACCCACACACAATAATGCATCTTTAAGGACTGTCCACTTCCATGGTCATCCTCTTCATAGGCCAGTCACCTTAAAGTATTGCCAATTTTAAAGGTCCGTAAGCTTCCCAGGTCCACCTCTTAAAGGGCCAGTACACTTAAAATGCTGTTGTTTCGAGGGTTTGTACACAACCCTGGTCAACCTCTTAAAGGACATAATTCCCTAAATTTGCCACCTCTTCAAGGGTTTGTCCACTTCTAGGGTCTGCCTCTTAAAGGGCCAGTCCGCAAAACATGTCACATGTTCAAGTGGCTTTCCACTTCATAAGCCACATTGACATTTCCAAAGGTCTGTCCATTCCCAGGGTTGTCTCTTAGAAGGCCACCCACACACAATAATGCATCTTTAAGGACTGTCCACTTCCATGGTCATCCTCTTCATAGGCCAGTCACCTTAAAGTATTGCCAATTTTAAAGGTCCGTAAGCTTCCCAGGTCCACCTCTTAAAGGGCCAGTACACTTAAAATGCTGTTGTTTCGAGGGTTTGTACACAACCCTGGTCAACCTCTTAAAGGACATAATTCCCTAAATTTGCCACCTCTTCAAGGGTTTGTCCACTTCTAGGGTCTGCCTCTTAAAGGGCCAGTCCGCAAAACATGTCACATGTTCAAGTGGCTTTCCACTTCATAAGCCACATTGACATTTCCAAAGGTCTGTCCATTCCCAGGGTTGTCTCTTAGAAGGCCACCCACACACAATAATGCATCTTTATGGACTGTCCACTTCCATGGTCATCCTCTTCATAGGCCAGTCACCTTAAAGTATTGCCAATTTTAAAGGTCCGTAAGCTTCCCAGGTCCACCTCTTAAAGGGCCAGTACACTTAAAATGCTGTTGTTTCGAGGGTTTGTACACAACCCTGGTCAACCTCTTAAAGGACATAATTCCCTAAATTTGTCACCTCTTCAAGGGTTTGTCCACATCTAGGGTCTGCCTCTTAAAGGGCCAGTCATCAAAACATGTCACATGTTCAAGTGGATTTCCACTTCATAAGCCACATTGACATTTCCAAAGGTCTGTCCATTCCCAGGGTTGTCTCTTAGAAGGCCACCCACACACAATAATGCATCTTTAAGGACTGTCCACTTCCATGGTCATCCTCTTCATAGGCCAGTCACCTTAAAGTATTGCCAATTTTAAAGGTCCGTAAGCTTCCCAGGTCCACCTCTTAAAGGGCCAGTACACTTAAAATGCTGTTGTTTCGAGGGTTTGTACACAACCCTGGTCAACCTCTTAAAGGACATAATTCCCTAAATTTGTCACCTCTTCAAGGGTTTGTCCACATCTAGGGTCTGCCTCTTAAAGGGCCAGTCATCAAAACATGTCACATGTTCAAGTGGATTTCCACTTCATAAGCCACATTGACATTTCCAAAGGTCTGTCCATTCCCAGGGTTGTCTCTTAGAAGGCCACCCACACACAATAATGCATCTTTAAGGACTGTCCACTTCCATGGTCATCCTCTTCATAGGCCAGTCACCTTAAAGTATTGCCAATTTTAAAGGTCCGTAAGCTTCCCAGGTCCACCTCTTAAAGGGCCAGTACACTTAAAATGCTGTTGTTTCGAGGGTTTGTACACAACCCTGGTCAACCTCTTAAAGGACATAATTCCCTAAATTTGTCACCTCTTCAAGGGTTTGTCCACTTCTAGGGTCTGCCTCTTAAAGGGCCAGTCCGCAAAACATGTCACATGTTCAAGTGGCTTTCCACTTCATAAGCCACATTGACATTTCCAAAGGTCTGTCCATTCCCAGGGTTGTCTCTTAGAAGGCCACCCACACACAATAATGCATCTTTAAGGACTGTCCACTTCCATGGTCATCCTCTTCATAGGCCAGTCACCTTAAAGTATTGCTAATTTTAAAGGTCCGTAAGCTTCCCAGGTCCACCTCTTAAAGGGCCAGTACACTTAAAATGCTGTTGTTTCGAGGGTTTGTACACAACCCTGGTCAACCTCTTAAAGGACATAATTCCCTAAATTTGTCACCTCTTCAAGGGTTTGTCCACTTCTAGGGTCTGCCTCTTAAAGGGCCAGTCCGCAAAACATGTCACATGTTCAAGTGGCTTTCCACTTCATAAGCCACATTGACATTTCCAAAGGTCTGTCCATTCCCAGGGTTGTCTCTTAGAAGGCCACCCACACACAATAATGCATCTTTAAGGACTGTCCACTTCCATGGTCATCCTCTTCATAGGCCAGTCACCTTAAAGTATTGCCAATTTTAAAGGTCCGTAAGCTTCCCAGGTCCACCTCTTAAAGGGCCAGTACACTTAAAATGCTGTTGTTTCGAGGGTTTGTACACAACCCTGGTCAACCTCTTAAAGGACATAATTCCCTAAATTTGTCACCTCTTCAAGGGTTTGTCCACTTCTAGGGTCTGCCTCTTAAAGGGCCAGTCCGCAAAACATGTCACATGTTCAAGTGGCTTTCCACTTCATAAGCCACATTGACATTTCCAAAGGTCTGTCCATTCCCAGGGTTGTCTCTTAGAAGGCCACCCACACACAATAATGCATCTTTAAGGACTGTCCACTTCCATGGTCATCCTCTTCATAGGCCAGTCACCTTAAAGTATTGCCAATTTTAAAGGTCCGTAAGCTTCCCAGGTCCACCTCTTAAAGGGCCAGTACACTTAAAATGCTGTTGTTTCGAGGGTTTGTACACAACCCTGGTCAACCTCTTAAAGGACATAATTCCCTAAATTTGTCACCTCTTCAAGGGTTTGTCCACTTCTAGGGTCTGCCTCTTAAAGGGCCAGTCCGCAAAACATGTCACATGTTCAAGTGGCTTTCCACTTCATAAGCCACATTGACATTTCCAAAGATCTGTCCATTCCCAGGGTTGTCTCTTAGAAGGCCACCCACACACAATAATGCATCTTTAAGGACTGTCCACTTCCATGGTCATCCTCTTCATAGGCCAGTCACCTTAAAGTATTGCCAATTTTAAAGGTCCGTAAGCTTCCCAGGTCCACCTCTTAAAGGGCCAGTACACTTAAAATGCTGTTGTTTCGAGGGTTTGTACACAACCCTGGTCAACCTCTTAAAGGACATAATTCCCTAAATTTGCCACCTCTTCAAGGGTTTGTCCACTTCTAGGGTCTGCCTCTTAAAGGGCCAGTCCGCAAAACATGTCACATGTTCAAGTGGCTTTCCACTTCATAAGCCACATTGACATTTCCAAAGGTCTGTCCATTCCCAGGGTTGTCTCTTAGAAGGCCACCCACACACAATAATGCATCTTTAAGGACTGTCCACTTCCATGGTCATCCTCTTCATAGGCCAGTCACCTTAAAGTATTGCCAATTTTAAAGGTCCGTAAGCTTCCCAGGTCCACCTCTTAAAGGGCCAGTACACTTAAAATGCTGTTGTTTCGAGGGTTTGTACACAACCCTGGTCAACCTCTTAAAGGACATAATTCCCTAAATTTGTCACCTCTTCAAGGGTTTGTCCACATCTAGGGTCTGCCTCTTAAAGGGCCAGTCATCAAAACATGTCACATGTTCAAGTGGCTTTCCACTTCATAAGCCACATTGACATTTCCAAAGGTCTGTCCATTCCCAGGGTTGTCTCTTAGAAGGCCACCCACACACAATAATGCATCTTTAAGGACTGTCCACTTCCATGGTCATCCTCTTCATAGGCCAGTCACCTTAAAGTATTGCCAATTTTAAAGGTCCGTAAGCTTCCCAGGTCCACCTCTTAAAGGGCCAGTACACTTAAAATGCTGTTGTTTCGAGGGTTTGTACACAACCCTGGTCAACCTCTTAAAGGACATAATTCCCTAAATTTGTCACCTCTTCAAGGGTTTGTCCACTTCTAGGGTCTGCCTCTAAAAGGGCCAGTCCGCAAAACATGTCACATGTTCAAGTGGCTTTCCACTTCATAAGCCACATTGACATTTCCAAAGGTCTGTCCATTCCCAGGGTTGTCTCTTAGAAGGCCACCCACACACAATAATGCATCTTTAAGGACTGTCCACTTCCATGGTCATCCTCTTCATAGGCCAGTCACCTTAAAGTATTGCCAATTTTAAAGGTCCGTAAGCTTCCCAGGTCCACCTCTTAAAGGGCCAGTACACTTAAAATGCTGTTGTTTCGAGGGTTTGTACACAACCCTGGTCAACCTCTTAAAGGACATAATTCCCTAAATTTGCCACCTCTTCAAGGGTTTGTCCACTTCTAGGGTCTGCCTCTTAAAGGGCCAGTCCGCAAAACATGTCACATGTGCAAGTGGCTTTCCACTTCATAAGCCACATTGACATTTCCAAAGGTCTGTCCATTCCCAGGGTTGTCTCTTAGAAGGCCACCCACACACAATAATGCATCTTTAAGGACTGTCCACTTCCATGGTCATCCTCTTCATAGGCCAGTCACCTTAAAGTATTGCCAATTTTAAAGGTCCGTAAGCTTCCCAGGTCCACCTCTTAAAGGGCCAGTACACTTAAAATGCTGTTGTTTCGAGGGTTTGTACACAACCCTGGTCAACCTCTTAAAGGACATAATTCCCTAAATTTGTCACCTCTTCAAGGGTTTGTCCACATCTAGGGTCTGCCTCTTAAAGGGCCAGTCATCAAAACATGTCACATGTTCAAGTGGCTTTCCACTTCATAAGCCACATTGACATTTCCAAAGGTCTGTCCATTCCCAGGGTTGTCTCTTAGAAGGCCACCCACACACAATAATGCATCTTTAAGGACTGTCCACTTCCATGGTCATCCTCTTCATAGGCCAGTCACCTTAAAGTATTGCCAATTTTAAAGGTCCGTAAGCTTCCCAGGTCCACCTCTTAAAGGGCCAGTACACTTAAAATGCTGTTGTTTCGAGGGTTTGTACACAACCCTGGTCAACCTCTTAAAGGACATAATTCCCTAAATTTGTCACCTCTTCAAGGGTTTGTCCACTTCTAGGGTCTGCCTCTAAAAGGGCCAGTCCGCAAAACATGTCACATGTTCAAGTGGCTTTCCACTTCATAAGCCACATTGACATTTCCAAAGGTCTGTCCATTCCCAGGGTTGTCTCTTAGAAGGCCACCCACACACAATAATGCATCTTTAAGGACTGTCCACTTCCATGGTCATCCTCTTCATAGGCCAGTCACCTTAAAGTATTGCCAATTTTAAAGGTCCGTAAGCTTCCCAGGTCCACCTCTTAAAGGGCCAGTACACTTAAAATGCTGTTGTTTCGAGGGTTTGTACACAACCCTGGTCAACCTCTTAAAGGACATAATTCCCTAAATTTGTCACCTCTTCAAGGGTTTGTCCACTTCTAGGGTCTGCCTCTTAAAGGGCCAGTCCGCAAAACATGTCACATGTTCAAGTGGCTTTCCACTTCATAAGCCACATTGACATTTCCAAAGGTCTGTCCATTCCCAGGGTTGTCTCTTAGAAGGCCACCCACACACAATAATGCATCTTTAAGGACTGTCCACTTCCATGGTCATCCTCTTCATAGGCCAGTCACCTTAAAGTATTGCCAATTTTAAAGGTCCGTAAGCTTCCCAGGTCCACCTCTTAAAGGGCCAGTACACTTAAAATGCTGTTGTTTCGAGGGTTTGTACACAACCCTGGTCAACCTCTTAAAGGACATAATTCCCTAAATTTGCCACCTCTTCAAGGGTTTGTCCACTTCTAGGGTCTGCCTCTTAAAGGGCCAGTCCGCAAAACATGTCACATGTTCAAGTGGCTTTCCACTTCATAAGCCACATTGACATTTCCAAAGGTCTGTCCATTCCCAGGGTTGTCTCTTAGAAGGCCACCCACACACAATAATGCATCTTTAAGGACTGTCCACTTCCATGGTCATCCTCTTCATAGGCCAGTCACCTTAAAGTATTGCCAATTTTAAAGGTCCGTAAGCTTCCCAGGTCCACCTCTTAAAGGGCCAGTACACTTAAAATGCTGTTGTTTCGAGGGTTTGTACACAACCCTGGTCAACCTCTTAAAGGACATAATTCCCTAAATTTGCCACCTCTTCAAGGGTTTGTCCACTTCTAGGGTCTGCCTCTTAAAGGGCCAGTCCGCAAAACATGTCACATGTTCAAGTGGCTTTCCACTTCATAAGCCACATTGACATTTCCAAAGGTCTGTCCATTCCCAGGGTTGTCTCTTAGAAGGCCACCCACACACAATAATGCATCTTTATGGACTGTCCACTTCCATGGTCATCCTCTTCATAGGCCAGTCACCTTAAAGTATTGCCAATTTTAAAGGTCCGTAAGCTTCCCAGGTCCACCTCTTAAAGGGCCAGTACACTTAAAATGCTGTTGTTTCGAGGGTTTGTACACAACCCTGGTCAACCTCTTAAAGGACATAATTCCCTAAATTTGTCACCTCTTCAAGGGTTTGTCCACATCTAGGGTCTGCCTCTTAAAGGGCCAGTCATCAAAACATGTCACATGTTCAAGTGGATTTCCACTTCATAAGCCACATTGACATTTCCAAAGGTCTGTCCATTCCCAGGGTTGTCTCTTAGAAGGCCACCCACACACAATAATGCATCTTTAAGGACTGTCCACTTCCATGGTCATCCTCTTCATAGGCCAGTCACCTTAAAGTATTGCCAATTTTAAAGGTCCGTAAGCTTCCCAGGTCCACCTCTTAAAGGGCCAGTACACTTAAAATGCTGTTGTTTCGAGGGTTTGTACACAACCCTGGTCAACCTCTTAAAGGACATAATTCCCTAAATTTGTCACCTCTTCAAGGGTTTGTCCACATCTAGGGTCTGCCTCTTAAAGGGCCAGTCATCAAAACATGTCACATGTTCAAGTGGATTTCCACTTCATAAGCCACATTGACATTTCCAAAGGTCTGTCCATTCCCAGGGTTGTCTCTTAGAAGGCCACCCACACACAATAATGCATCTTTAAGGACTGTCCACTTCCATGGTCATCCTCTTCATAGGCCAGTCACCTTAAAGTATTGCCAATTTTAAAGGTCCGTAAGCTTCCCAGGTCCACCTCTTAAAGGGCCAGTACACTTAAAATGCTGTTGTTTCGAGGGTTTGTACACAACCCTGGTCAACCTCTTAAAGGACATAATTCCCTAAATTTGTCACCTCTTCAAGGGTTTGTCCACTTCTAGGGTCTGCCTCTTAAAGGGCCAGTCCGCAAAACATGTCACATGTTCAAGTGGCTTTCCACTTCATAAGCCACATTGACATTTCCAAAGGTCTGTCCATTCCCAGGGTTGTCTCTTAGAAGGCCACCCACACACAATAATGCATCTTTAAGGACTGTCCACTTCCATGGTCATCCTCTTCATAGGCCAGTCACCTTAAAGTATTGCCAATTTTAAAGGTCCGTAAGCTTCCCAGGTCCACCTCTTAAAGGGCCAGTACACTTAAAATGCTGTTGTTTCGAGGGTTTGTACACAACCCTGGTCAACCTCTTAAAGGACATAATTCCCTAAATTTGTCACCTCTTCAAGGGTTTGTCCACTTCTAGGGTCTGCCTCTAAAAGGGCCAGTCCGCAAAACATGTCACATGTTCAAGTGGCTTTCCACTTCATAAGCCACATTGACATTTCCAAAGGTCTGTCCATTCCCAGGGTTGTCTCTTAGAAGGCCACCCACACACAATAATGCATCTTTAAGGACTGTCCACTTCCATGGTCATCCTCTTCATAGGCCAGTCACCTTAAAGTATTGCCAATTTTAAAGGTCCGTAAGCTTCCCAGGTCCACCTCTTAAAGGGCCAGTACACTTAAAATGCTGTTGTTTCGAGGGTTTGTACACAACCCTGGTCAACCTCTTAAAGGACATAATTCCCTAAATTTGCCACCTCTTCAAGGGTTTGTCCACTTCTAGGGTCTGCCTCTTAAAGGGCCAGTCCGCAAAACATGTCACATGTTCAAGTGGCTTTCCACTTCATAAGCCACATTGACATTTCCAAAGGTCTGTCCATTCCCAGGGTTGTCTCTTAGAAGGCCACCCACACACAATAATGCATCTTTAAGGACTGTCCACTTCCATGGTCATCCTCTTCATAGGCCAGTCACCTTAAAGTATTGCCAATTTTAAAGGTCCGTAAGCTTCCCAGGTCCACCTCTTAAAGGGCCAGTACACTTAAAATGCTGTTGTTTCGAGGGTTTGTACACAACCCTGGTCAACCTCTTAAAGGACATAATTCCCTAAATTTGTCACCTCTTCAAGGGTTTGTCCACATCTAGGGTCTGCCTCTTAAAGGGCCAGTCATCAAAACATGTCACATGTTCAAGTGGCTTTCCACTTCATAAGCCACATTGACATTTCCAAAGGTCTGTCCATTCCCAGGGTTGTCTCTTAGAAGGCCACCCACACACAATAATGCATCTTTAAGGACTGTCCACTTCCATGGTCATCCTCTTCATAGGCCAGTCACCTTAAAGTATTGCCAATTTTAAAGGTCCGTAAGCTTCCCAGGTCCACCTCTTAAAGGGCCAGTACACTTAAAATGCTGTTGTTTCGAGGGTTTGTACACAACCCTGGTCAACCTCTTAAAGGACATAATTCCCTAAATTTGTCACCTCTTCAAGGGTTTGTCCACTTCTAGGGTCTGCCTCTAAAAGGGCCAGTCCGCAAAACATGTCACATGTTCAAGTGGCTTTCCACTTCATAAGCCACATTGACATTTCCAAAGGTCTGTCCATTCCCAGGGTTGTCTCTTAGAAGGCCACCCACACACAATAATGCATCTTTAAGGACTGTCCACTTCCATGGTCATCCTCTTCATAGGCCAGTCACCTTAAAGTATTGCCAATTTTAAAGGTCCGTAAGCTTCCCAGGTCCACCTCTTAAAGGGCCAGTACACTTAAAATGCTGTTGTTTCGAGGGTTTGTACACAACCCTGGTCAACCTCTTAAAGGACATAATTCCCTAAATTTGCCACCTCTTCAAGGGTTTGTCCACTTCTAGGGTCTGCCTCTTAAAGGGCCAGTCTGCAAAACATGTCACATGTTCAAGTGGCTTTCCACTTCATAAGCCACATTGACATTTCCAAAGGTCTGTCCATTCCCAGGGTTGTCTCTTAGAAGGCCACCCACAC
Organism: Eleutherodactylus coqui; assembly: GCF_035609145.1. Lineage (NCBI taxonomy): Eukaryota > Metazoa > Chordata > Amphibia > Anura > Eleutherodactylidae > Eleutherodactylus > Eleutherodactylus coqui. The sequence goes on from NW_027102242.1 coordinate 11,169, forward strand.
ACAATAATGCATCTTTAAGGACTGTCCACTTCCATGGTCATCCTCTTCATAGGCCAGTCACCTTAAAGTATTGCCAATTTTAAAGGTCCGTAAGCTTCCCAGGTCCACCTCTTAAAGGGCCAGTACACTTAAAATGCTGTTGTTTCGAGGGTTTGTACACAACCCTGGTCAACCTCTTAAAGGACATAATTCCCTAAATTTGTCACCTCTTCAAGGGTTTGTCCACTTCTAGGGTCTGCCTCTTAAAGGGCCAGTCCGCAAAACATGTCACATGTTCAAGTGGCTTTCCACTTCATAAGCCACATTGACATTTCCAAAGGTCTGTCCATTCCCAGGGTTGTCTCTTAGAAGGCCACCCACACACAATAATGCATCTTTAAGGACTGTCCACTTCCATGGTCATCCTCTTCATAGGCCAGTCACCTTAAAGTATTGCCAATTTTAAAGGTCCGTAAGCTTCCCAGGTCCACCTCTTAAAGGGCCAGTACACTTAAAATGCTGTTGTTTCGAGGGTTTGTACACAACCCTGGTCAACCTCTTAAAGGACATAATTCCCTAAATTTGTCACCTCTTCAAGGGTTTGTCCACATCTAGGGTCTGCCTCTTAAAGGGCCAGTCCGCAAAACATGTCACATGTTCAAGTGGATTTCCACTTCATAAGCCACATTGACATTTCCAAAGGTCTGTCCATTCCCAGGGTTGTCTCTTAGAAGGCCACCCACACACAATAATGCATCTTTAAGGACTGTCCACTTCCATGGTCATCCTCTTCATAGGCCAGTCACCTTAAAGTATTGCCAATTTTAAAGGTCCGTAAGCTTCCCAGGTCCACCTCTTAAAGGGCCAGTACACTTAAAATGCTGTTGTTTCGAGGGTTTGTACACAACCCTGGTCAACCTCTTAAAGGACATAATTCCCTAAATTTGTCACCTCTTCAAGGGTTTGTCCACATCTAGGGTCTGCCTCTTAAAGGGCCAGTCATCAAAACATGTCACATGTTCAAGTGGATTTCCACTTCATAAGCCACATTGACATTTCCAAAGGTCTGTCCATTCCCAGGGTTGTCTCTTAGAAGGCCACCCACACACAATAATGCATCTTTAAGGACTGTCCACTTCCATGGTCATCCTCTTCATAGGCCAGTCACCTTAAAGTATTGCCAATTTTAAAGGTCCGTAAGCTTCCCAGGTCCACCTCTTAAAGGGCCAGTACACTTAAAATGCTGTTGTTTCGAGGGTTTGTACACAACCCTGGTCAACCTCTTAAAGGACATAATTCCCTAAATTTGTCACCTCTTCAAGGGTTTGTCCACATCTAGGGTCTGCCTCTTAAAGGGCCAGTCATCAAAACATGTCACATGTTCAAGTGGATTTCCACTTCATAAGCCACATTGACATTTCCAAAGGTCTGTCCATTCCCAGGGTTGTCTCTTAGAAGGCCACCCACACACAATAATGCATCTTTAAGGACTGTCCACTTCCATGGTCATCCTCTTCATAGGCCAGTCACCTTAAAGTATTGCCAATTTTAAAGGTCCGTAAGCTTCCCAGGTCCACCTCTTAAAGGGCCAGTACACTTAAAATGCTGTTGTTTCGAGGGTTTGTACACAACCCTGGTCAACCTCTTAAAGGACATAATTCCCTAAATTTGTCACCTCTTCAAGGGTTTGTCCACTTCTAGGGTCTGCCTCTTAAAGGGCCAGTCCGCAAAACATGTCACATGTTCAAGTGGCTTTCCACTTCATAAGCCACATTGACATTTCCAAAGGTCTGTCCATTCCCAGGGTTGTCTCTTAGAAGGCCACCCACACACAATAATGCATCTTTAAGGACTGTCCACTTCCATGGTCATCCTCTTCATAGGCCAGTCACCTTAAAGTATTGCTAATTTTAAAGGTCCGTAAGCTTCCCAGGTCCACCTCTTAAAGGGCCAGTACACTTAAAATGCTGTTGTTTCGAGGGTTTGTACACAACCCTGGTCAACCTCTTAAAGGACATAATTCCCTAAATTTGTCACCTCTTCAAGGGTTTGTCCACTTCTAGGGTCTGCCTCTTAAAGGGCCAGTCCGCAAAACATGTCACATGTTCAAGTGGCTTTCCACTTCATAAGCCACATTGACATTTCCAAAGGTCTGTCCATTCCCAGGGTTGTCTCTTAGAAGGCCACCCACACACAATAATGCATCTTTAAGGACTGTCCACTTCCATGGTCATCCTCTTCATAGGCCAGTCACCTTAAAGTATTGCCAATTTTAAAGGTCCGTAAGGTTCCCAGGTCCACCTCTTAAAGGGCCAGTACACTTAAAATGCTGTTGTTTCGAGGGTTTGTACACAACCCTGGTCAACCTCTTAAAGGACATAATTCCCTAAATTTGTCACCTCTTCAAGGGTTTGTCCACTTCTAGGGTCTGCCTCTTAAAGGGCCAGTCCGCAAAACATGTCACATGTTCAAGTGGCTTTCCACTTCATAAGCCACATTGACATTTCCAAAGGTCTGTCCATTCCCAGGGTTGTCTCTTAGAAGGCCACCCACACACAATAATGCATCTTTAAGGACTGTCCACTTCCATGGTCATCCTCTTCATAGGCCAGTCACCTTAAAGTATTGCCAATTTTAAAGGTCCGTAAGCTTCCCAGGTCCACCTCTTAAAGGGCCAGTACACTTAAAATGCTGTTGTTTCGAGGGTTTGTACACAACCCTGGTCAACCTCTTAAAGGACATAATTCCCTAAATTTGTCACCTCTTCAAGGGTTTGTCCACTTCTAGGGTCTGCCTCTTAAAGGGCCAGTCCGCAAAACATGTCACATGTTCAAGTGGCTTTCCACTTCATAAGCCACATTGACATTTCCAAAGATCTGTCCATTCCCAGGGTTGTCTCTTAGAAGGCCACCCACACACAATAATGCATCTTTAAGGACTGTCCACTTCCATGGTCATCCTCTTCATAGGCCAGTCACCTTAAAGTATTGCCAATTTTAAAGGTCCGTAAGCTTCCCAGGTCCACCTCTTAAAGGGCCAGTACACTTAAAATGCTGTTGTTTCGAGGGTTTGTACACAACCCTGGTCAACCTCTTAAAGGACATAATTCCCTAAATTTGCCACCTCTTCAAGGGTTTGTCCACTTCTAGGGTCTGCCTCTTAAAGGGCCAGTCTGCAAAACATGTCACATGTTCAAGTGGCTTTCCACTTCATAAGCCACATTGACATTTCCAAAGGTCTGTCCATTCCCAGGGTTGTCTCTTAGAAGGCCACCCACACACAATAATGCATCTTTAAGGACTGTCCACTTCCATGGTCATCCTCTTCATAGGCCAGTCACCTTAAAGTATTGCCAATTTTAAAGGTCCGTAAGCTTCCCAGGTCCACCTCTTAAAGGGCCAGTACACTTAAAATGCTGTTGTTTCGAGGGTTTGTACACAACCCTGGTCAACCTCTTAAAGGACATAATTCCCTAAATTTGTCACCTCTTCAAGGGTTTGTCCACTTCTAGGGTCTGCCTCTTAAAGGGCCAGTCCGCAAAACATGTCACATGTTCAAGTGGCTTTCCACTTCATAAGCCACATTGACATTTCCAAAGGTCTGTCCATTCCCAGGGTTGTCTCTTAGAAGGCCACCCACACACAATAATGCATCTTTAAGGACTGTCCACTTCCATGGTCATCCTCTTCATAGGCCAGTCACCTTAAAGTATTGCCAATTTTAAAGGTCCGTAAGCTTCCCAGGTCCACCTCTTAAAGGGCCAGTACACTTAAAATGCTGTTGTTTCGAGGGTTTGTACACAACCCTGGTCAACCTCTTAAAGGACATAATTCCCTAAATTTGTCACCTCTTCAAGGGTTTGTCCACATCTAGGGTCTGCCTCTTAAAGGGCCAGTCCGCAAAACATGTCACATGTTCAAGTGGATTTCCACTTCATAAGCCACATTGACATTTCCAAAGGTCTGTCCATTCCCAGGGTTGTCTCTTAGAAGGCCACCCACACACAATAATGCATCTTTAAGGACTGTCCACTTCCATGGTCATCCTCTTCATAGGCCAGTCACCTTAAAGTATTGCCAATTTTAAAGGTCCGTAAGCTTCCCAGGTCCACCTCTTAAAGGGCCAGTACACTTAAAATGCTGTTGTTTCGAGGGTTTGTACACAACCCTGGTCAACCTCTTAAAGGACATAATTCCCTAAATTTGTCACCTCTTCAAGGGTTTGTCCACATCTAGGGTCTGCCTCTTAAAGGGCCAGTCATCAAAACATGTCACATGTTCAAGTGGATTTCCACTTCATAAGCCACATTGACATTTCCAAAGGTCTGTCCATTCCCAGGGTTGTCTCTTAGAAGGCCACCCACACACAATAATGCATCTTTAAGGACTGTCCACTTCCATGGTCATCCTCTTCATAGGCCAGTCACCTTAAAGTATTGCCAATTTTAAAGGTCCGTAAGCTTCCCAGGTCCACCTCTTAAAGGGCCAGTACACTTAAAATGCTGTTGTTTCGAGGGTTTGTACACAACCCTGGTCAACCTCTTAAAGGACATAATTCCCTAAATTTGTCACCTCTTCAAGGGTTTGTCCACATCTAGGGTCTGCCTCTTAAAGGGCCAGTCATCAAAACATGTCACATGTTCAAGTGGATTTCCACTTCATAAGCCACATTGACATTTCCAAAGGTCTGTCCATTCCCAGGGTTGTCTCTTAGAAGGCCACCCACACACAATAATGCATCTTTAAGGACTGTCCACTTCCATGGTCATCCTCTTCATAGGCCAGTCACCTTAAAGTATTGCCAATTTTAAAGGTCCGTAAGCTTCCCAGGTCCACCTCTTAAAGGGCCAGTACACTTAAAATGCTGTTGTTTCGAGGGTTTGTACACAACCCTGGTCAACCTCTTAAAGGACATAATTCCCTAAATTTGTCACCTCTTCAAGGGTTTGTCCACTTCTAGGGTCTGCCTCTTAAAGGGCCAGTCCGCAAAACATGTCACATGTTCAAGTGGCTTTCCACTTCATAAGCCACATTGACATTTCCAAAGGTCTGTCCATTCCCAGGGTTGTCTCTTAGAAGGCCACCCACACACAATAATGCATCTTTAAGGACTGTCCACTTCCATGGTCATCCTCTTCATAGGCCAGTCACCTTAAAGTATTGCTAATTTTAAAGGTCCGTAAGCTTCCCAGGTCCACCTCTTAAAGGGCCAGTACACTTAAAATGCTGTTGTTTCGAGGGTTTGTACACAACCCTGGTCAACCTCTTAAAGGACATAATTCCCTAAATTTGTCACCTCTTCAAGGGTTTGTCCACTTCTAGGGTCTGCCTCTTAAAGGGCCAGTCCGCAAAACATGTCACATGTTCAAGTGGCTTTCCACTTCATAAGCCACATTGACATTTCCAAAGGTCTGTCCATTCCCAGGGTTGTCTCTTAGAAGGCCACCCACACACAATAATGCATCTTTAAGGACTGTCCACTTCCATGGTCATCCTCTTCATAGGCCAGTCACCTTAAAGTATTGCCAATTTTAAAGGTCCGTAAGGTTCCCAGGTCCACCTCTTAAAGGGCCAGTACACTTAAAATGCTGTTGTTTCGAGGGTTTGTACACAACCCTGGTCAACCTCTTAAAGGACATAATTCCCTAAATTTGTCACCTCTTCAAGGGTTTGTCCACTTCTAGGGTCTGCCTCTTAAAGGGCCAGTCCGCAAAACATGTCACATGTTCAAGTGGCTTTCCACTTCATAAGCCACATTGACATTTCCAAAGGTCTGTCCATTCCCAGGGTTGTCTCTTAGAAGGCCACCCACACACAATAATGCATCTTTAAGGACTGTCCACTTCCATGGTCATCCTCTTCATAGGCCAGTCACCTTAAAGTATTGCCAATTTTAAAGGTCCGTAAGCTTCCCAGGTCCACCTCTTAAAGGGCCAGTACACTTAAAATGCTGTTGTTTCGAGGGTTTGTACACAACCCTGGTCAACCTCTTAAAGGACATAATTCCCTAAATTTGCCACCTCTTCAAGGGTTTGTCCACTTCTAGGGTCTGCCTCTTAAAGGGCCAGTCTGCAAAACATGTCACATGTTCAAGTGGCTTTCCACTTCATAAGCCACATTGACATTTCCAAAGGTCTGTCCATTCCCAGGGTTGTCTCTTAGAAGGCCACCCACACACAATAATGCATCTTTAAGGACTGTCCACTTCCATGGTCATCCTCTTCATAGGCCAGTCACCTTAAAGTATTGCCAATTTTAAAGGTCCGTAAGCTTCCCAGGTCCACCTCTTAAAGGGCCAGTACACTTAAAATGCTGTTGTTTCGAGGGTTTGTACACAACCCTGGTCAACCTCTTAAAGGACATAATTCCCTAAATTTGTCACCTCTTCAAGGGTTTGTCCACATCTAGGGTCTGCCTCTTAAAGGGCCAGTCATCAAAACATGTCACATGTTCAAGTGGCTTTCCACTTCATAAGCCACATTGACATTTCCAAAGGTCTGTCCATTCCCAGGGTTGTCTCTTAGAAGGCCACCCACACACAATAATGCATCTTTAAGGACTGTCCACTTCCATGGTCATCCTCTTCATAGGCCAGTCACCTTAAAGTATTGCCAATTTTAAAGGTCCGTAAGCTTCCCAGGTCCACCTCTTAAAGGGCCAGTACACTTAAAATGCTGTTGTTTCGAGGGTTTGTACACAACCCTGGTCAACCTCTTAAAGGACATAATTCCCTAAATTTGTCACCTCTTCAAGGGTTTGTCCACTTCTAGGGTCTGCCTCTTAAAGGGCCAGTCCGCAAAACATGTCACATGTTCAAGTGGCTTTCCACTTCATAAGCCACATTGACATTTCCAAAGGTCTGTCCATTCCCAGGGTTGTCTCTTAGAAGGCCACCCACACACAATAATGCATCTTTAAGGACTGTCCACTTCCATGGTCATCCTCTTCATAGGCCAGTCACCTTAAAGTATTGCCAATTTTAAAGGTCCGTAAGCTTCCCAGGTCCACCTCTTAAAGGGCCAGTACACTTAAAATGCTGTTGTTTCGAGGGTTTGTACACAACCCTGGTCAACCTCTTAAAGGACATAATTCCCTAAATTTGTCACCTCTTCAAGGGTTTGTCCACTTCTAGGGTCTGCCTCTTAAAGGGCCAGTCCGCAAAACATGTCACATGTTCAAGTGGCTTTCCACTTCATAAGCCACATTGACATTTCCAAAGGTCTGTCCATTCCCAGGGTTGTCTCTTAGAAGGCCACCCACACACAATAATGCATCTTTAAGGACTGTCCACTTCCATGGTCATCCTCTTCATAGGCCAGTCACCTTAAAGTATTGCCAATTTTAAAGGTCCGTAAGCTTCCCAGGTCCACCTCTTAAAGGGCCAGTACACTTAAAATGCTGTTGTTTCGAGGGTTTGTACACAACCCTGGTCAACCTCTTAAAGGACATAATTCCCTAAATTTGTCACCTCTTCAAGGGTTTGTCCACATCTAGGGTCTGCCTCTTAAAGGGCCAGTCCGCAAAACATGTCACATGTTCAAGTGGATTTCCACTTCATAAGCCACATTGACATTTCCAAAGGTCTGTCCATTCCCAGGGTTGTCTCTTAGAAGGCCACCCACACACAATAATGCATCTTTAAGGACTGTCCACTTCCATGGTCATCCTCTTCATAGGCCAGTCACCTTAAAGTATTGCCAATTTTAAAGGTCCGTAAGCTTCCCAGGTCCACCTCTTAAAGGGCCAGTACACTTAAAATGCTGTTGTTTCGAGGGTTTGTACACAACCCTGGTCAACCTCTTAAAGGACATAATTCCCTAAATTTGTCACCTCTTCAAGGGTTTGTCCACTTCTAGGGTCTGCCTCTTAAAGGGCCAGTCCGCAAAACATGTCACATGTTCAAGTGGCTTTCCACTTCATAAGCCACATTGACATTTCCAAAGGTCTGTCCATTCCCAGGGTTGTCTCTTAGAAGGCCACCCACACACAATAATGCATCTTTAAGGACTGTCCACTTCCATGGTCATCCTCTTCATAGGCCAGTCACCTTAAAGTATTGCCAATTTTAAAGGTCCGTAAGCTTCCCGGGTCCACCTCTTAAAGGGCCAGTACACTTAAAATGCTGTTGTTTCGAGGGTTTGTACACAACCCTGGTCAACCTCTTAAAGGACATAATTCCCTAAATTTGCCACCTCTTCAAGGGTTTGTCCACTTCTAGGGTCTGCCTCTTAAAGGGCCAGTCCGCAAAACATGTCACATGTTCAAGTGGCTTTCCACTTCATAAGCCACATTGACATTTCCAAAGGTCTGTCCATTCCCAGGGTTGTCTCTTAGAAGGCCACCCACACACAATAATGCATCTTTAAGGACTGTCCACTTCCATGGTCATCCTCTTCATAGGCCAGTCACCTTAAAGTATTGCCAATTTTAAAGGTCCGTAAGCTTCCCGGGTCCACCTCTTAAAGGGCCAGTACACTTAAAATGCTGTTGTTTCGAGGGTTTGTACACAACCCTGGTCAACCTCTTAAAGGACATAATTCCCTAAATTTGTCACCTCTTCAAGGGTTTGTCCACTTCTAGGGTCTGCCTCTTAAAGGGCCAGTCCGCAAAACATGTCACATGTTCAAGTGGCTTTCCACTTCATAAGCCACATTGACATTTCCAAAGGTCTGTCCATTCCCAGGGTTGTCTCTTAGAAGGCCACCCACACACAATAATGCATCTTTAAGGACTGTCCACTTCCATGGTCATCCTCTTCATAGGCCAGTCACCTTAAAGTATTGCCAATTTTAAAGGTCCGTAAGGTTCCCAGGTCCACCTCTTAAAGGGCCAGTACACTTAAAATGCTGTTGTTTCGAGGGTTTGTACACAACCCTGGTCAACCTCTTAAAGGACATAATTCCTTAAATTTGTCACCTCTTCAAGGGTTTGTCCACTTCTAGGGTCTGCCTCTTAAAGGGCCAGTCCGCAAAACATGTCACATGTTCAAGTGGCTTTCCACTTCATAAGCCACATTGACATTTCCAAAGGTCTGTCCATTCCCAGGGTTGTCTCTTAGAAGGCCACCCACACACAATAATGCATCTTTAAGGACTGTCCACTTCCATGGTCATCCTCTTCATAGGCCAGTCACCTTAAAGTATTGCCAATTTTAAAGGTCCGTAAGCTTCCCAGGTCCACCTCTTAAAGGGCCAGTACACTTAAAATGCTGTTGTTTCGAGGGTTTGTACACAACCCTGGTCAACCTCTTAAAGGACATAATTCCCTAAATTTGTCACCTCTTCAAGGGTTTGTCCACTTCTAGGGTCTGCCTCTTAAAGGGCCAGTCCGCAAAACATGTCACATGTTCAAGTGGCTTTCCACTTCATAAGCCACATTGACATTTCCAAAGATTTGTCCATTCCCAGGGTTGTCTCTTAGAAGGCCACCCACACACAATAATGCATCTTTAAGGACTGTCCACTTCCATGGTCATCCTCTTCATAGGCCAGTCACCTTAAAGTATTGCCAATTTTAAAGGTCCGTAAGCTTCCCAGGTCCACCTCTTAAAGGGCCAGTACACTTAAAATGCTGTTGTTTCGAGGGTTTGTACACAACCCTGGTCAACCTCTTAAAGGACATAATTCCCTAAATTTGCCACCTCTTCAAGGGTTTGTCCACTTCTAGGGTCTGCCTCTTAAAGGGCCAGTCCGCAAAACATGTCACATGTTCAAGTGGCTTTCCACTTCATAAGCCACATTGACATTTCCAAAGGTCTGTCCATTCCCAGGGTTGTCTCTTAGAAGGCCACCCACACACAATAATGCATCTTTAAGGACTGTCCACTTCCATGGTCATCCTCTTCATAGGCCAGTCACCTTAAAGTATTGCCAATTTTAAAGGTCCGTAAGCTTCCCAGGTCCACCTCTTAAAGGGCCAGTACACTTAAAATGCTGTTGTTTCGAGGGTTTGTACACAACCCTGGTCAACCTCTTAAAGGACATAATTCCCTAAATTTGTCACCTCTTCAAGGGTTTGTCCACATCTAGGGTCTGCCTCTTAAAGGGCCAGTCCGCAAAACATGTCACATGTTCAAGTGGATTTCCACTTCATAAGCCACATTGACATTTCCAAAGGTCTGTCCATTCCCAGGGTTGTCTCTTAGAAGGCCACCCACACACAATAATGCATCTTTAAGGACTGTCCACTTCCATGGTCATCCTCTTCATAGGCCAGTCACCTTAAAGTATTGCCAATTTTAAAGGTCCGTAAGCTTCCCAGGTCCACCTCTTAAAGGGCCAGTACACTTAAAATGCTGTTGTTTCGAGGGTTTGTACACAACCCTGGTCAACCTCTTAAAGGACATAATTCCCTAAATTTGTCACCTCTTCAAGGGTTTGTCCACTTCTAGGGTCTGCCTCTTAAAGGGCCAGTCCGCAAAACATGTCACATGTTCAAGTGGCTTTCCACTTCATAAGCCACATTGACATTTCCAAAGGTCTGTCCATTCCCAGGGTTGTCTCTTAGAAGGCCACCCACACACAATAATGCATCTTTAAGGACTGTCCACTTCCATGGTCATCCTCTTCATAGGCCAGTCACCTTAAAGTATTGCCAATTTTAAAGGTCCGTAAGCTTCCCGGGTCCACCTCTTAAAGGGCCAGTACACTTAAAATGCTGTTGTTTCGAGGGTTTGTACACAACCCTGGTCAACCTCTTAAAGGACATAATTCCCTAAATTTGCCACCTCTTCAAGGGTTTGTCCACTTCTAGGGTCTGCCTCTTAAAGGGCCAGTCCGCAAAACATGTCACATGTTCAAGTGGCTTTCCACTTCATAAGCCACATTGACATTTCCAAAGGTCTGTCCATTCCCAGGGTTGTCTCTTAGAAGGCCACCCACACACAATAATGCATCTTTAAGGACTGTCCACTTCCATGGTCATCCTCTTCATAGGCCAGTCACCTTAAAGTATTGCCAATTTTAAAGGTCCGTAAGCTTCCCGGGTCCACCTCTTAAAGGGCCAGTACACTTAAAATGCTGTTGTTTCGAGGGTTTGTACACAACCCTGGTCAACCTCTTAAAGGACATAATTCCCTAAATTTGTCACCTCTTCAAGGGTTTGTCCACTTCTAGGGTCTGCCTCTTAAAGGGCCAGTCCGCAAAACATGTCACATGTTCAAGTGGCTTTCCACTTCATAAGCCACATTGACATTTCCAAAGGTCTGTCCATTCCCAGGGTTGTCTCTTAGAAGGCCACCCACACACAATAATGCATCTTTAAGGACTGTCCACTTCCATGGTCATCCTCTTCATAGGCCAGTCACCTTAAAGTATTGCCAATTTTAAAGGTCCGTAAGGTTCCCAGGTCCACCTCTTAAAGGGCCAGTACACTTAAAATGCTGTTGTTTCGAGGGTTTGTACACAACCCTGGTCAACCTCTTAAAGGACATAATTCCCTAAATTTGTCACCTCTTCAAGGGTTTGTCCACTTCTAGGGTCTGCCTCTTAAAGGGCCAGTCCGCAAAACATGTCACATGTTCAAGTGGCTTTCCACTTCATAAGCCACATTGACATTTCCAAAGGTCTGTCCATTCCCAGGGTTGTCTCTTAGAAGGCCACCCACACACAATAATGCATCTTTAAGGACTGTCCACTTCCATGGTCATCCTCTTCATAGGCCAGTCACCTTAAAGTATTGCCAATTTTAAAGGTCCGTAAGCTTCCCAGGTCCACCTCTTAAAGGGCCAGTACACTTAAAATGCTGTTGTTTCGAGGGTTTGTACACAACCCTGGTCAACCTCTTAAAGGACATAATTCCCTAAATTTGTCACCTCTTCAAGGGTTTGTCCACTTCTAGGGTCTGCCTCTTAAAGGGCCAGTCCGCAAAACATGTCACATGTTCAAGTGGCTTTCCACTTCATAAGCCACATTGACATTTCCAAAGGTCTGTCCATTCCCAGGGTTGTCTCTTAGAAGGCCACCCACACACAATAATGCATCTTTAAGGACTGTCCACTTCCATGGTCATCCTCTTCATAGGCCAGTCACCTTAAAGTATTGCCAATTTTAAAGGTCCGTAAGCTTCCCAGGTCCACCTCTTAAAGGGCCAGTACACTTAAAATGCTGTTGTTTCGAGGGTTTGTACACAACCCTGGTCAACCTCTTAAAGGACATAATTCCCTAAATTTGCCACCTCTTCAAGGGTTTGTCCACTTCTAGGGTCTGCCTCTTAAAGGGCCAGTCTGCAAAACATGTCACATGTTCAAGTGGCTTTCCACTTCATAAGCCACATTGACATTTCCAAAGGTCTGTCCATTCCCAGGGTTGTCTCTTAGAAGGCCACCCACACACAATAATGCATCTTTAAGGACTGTCCACTTCCATGGTCATCCTCTTCATAGGCCAGTCACCTTAAAGTATTGCCAATTTTAAAGGTCCGTAAGCTTCCCAGGTCCACCTCTTAAAGGGCCAGTACACTTAAAATGCTGTTGTTTCGAGGGTTTGTACACAACCCTGGTCAACCTCTTAAAGGACATAATTCCCTAAATTTGTCACCTCTTCAAGGGTTTGTCCACATCTAGGGTCTGCCTCTTAAAGGGCCAGTCATCAAAACATGTCACATGTTCAAGTGGCTTTCCACTTCATAAGCCACATTGACATTTCCAAAGGTCTGTCCATTCCCAGGGTTGTCTCTTAGAAGGCCACCCACACACAATAATGCATCTTTAAGGACTGTCCACTTCCATGGTCATCCTCTTCATAGGCCAGTCACCTTAAAGTATTGCCAATTTTAAAGGTCCGTAAGCTTCCCGGGTCCACCTCTTAAAGGGCCAGTACACTTAAAATGCTGTTGTTTCGAGGGTTTGTACACAACCCTGGTCAACCTCTTAAAGGACATAATTCCCTAAATTTGTCACCTCTTCAAGGGTTTGTCCACTTCTAGGGTCTGCCTCTTAAAGGGCCAGTCCGCAAAACATGTCACATGTTCAAGTGGCTTTCCACTTCATAAGCCACATTGACATTTCCAAAGGTCTGTCCATTCCCAGGGTTGTCTCTTAGAAGGCCACCCACACACAATAATGCATCTTTAAGGACTGTCCACTTCCATGGTCATCCTCTTCATAGGCCAGTCACCTTAAAGTATTGCCAATTTTAAAGGTCCGTAAGGTTCCCAGGTCCACCTCTTAAAGGGCCAGTACACTTAAAATGCTGTTGTTTCGAGGGTTTGTACACAACCCTGGTCAACCTCTTAAAGGACATAATTCCCTAAATTTGTCACCTCTTCAAGGGTTTGTCCACTTCTAGGGTCTGCCTCTTAAAGGGCCAGTCCGCAAAACATGTCACATGTTCAAGTGGCTTTCCACTTCATAAGCCACATTGACATTTCCAAAGGTCTGTCCATTCCCAGGGTTGTCTCTTAGAAGGCCACCCACACACAATAATGCATCTTTAAGGACTGTCCACTTCCATGGTCATCCTCTTCATAGGCCAGTCACCTTAAAGTATTGCCAATTTTAAAGGTCCGTAAGCTTCCCAGGTCCACCTCTTAAAGGGCCAGTACACTTAAAATGCTGTTGTTTCGAGGGTTTGTACACAACCCTGGTCAACCTCTTAAAGGACATAATTCCCTAAATTTGTCACCTCTTCAAGGGTTTGTCCACTTCTAGGGTCTGCCTCTTAAAGGGCCAGTCCGCAAAACATGTCACATGTTCAAGTGGCTTTCCACTTCATAAGCCACATTGACATTTCCAAAGGTCTGTCCATTCCCAGGGTTGTCTCTTAGAAGGCCACCCACACACAATAATGCATCTTTAAGGACTGTCCACTTCCATGGTCATCCTCTTCATAGGCCAGTCACCTTAAAGTATTGCCAATTTTAAAGGTCCGTAAGCTTCCCAGGTCCACCTCTTAAAGGGCCAGTACACTTAAAATGCTGTTGTTTCGAGGGTTTGTACACAACCCTGGTCAACCTCTTAAAGGACATAATTCCCTAAATTTGCCACCTCTTCAAGGGTTTGTCCACTTCTAGGGTCTGCCTCTTAAAGGGCCAGTCTGCAAAACATGTCACATGTTCAAGTGGCTTTCCACTTCATAAGCCACATTGACATTTCCAAAGGTCTGTCCATTCCCAGGGTTGTCTCTTAGAAGGCCACCCACACACAATAATGCATCTTTAAGGACTGTCCACTTCCATGGTCATCCTCTTCATAGGCCAGTCACCTTAAAGTATTGCCAATTTTAAAGGTCCGTAAGCTTCCCAGGTCCACCTCTTAAAGGGCCAGTACACTTAAAATGCTGTTGTTTCGAGGGTTTGTACACAACCCTGGTCAACCTCTTAAAGGACATAATTCCCTAAATTTGTCACCTCTTCAAGGGTTTGTCCACATCTAGGGTCTGCCTCTTAAAGGGCCAGTCATCAAAACATGTCACATGTTCAAGTGGCTTTCCACTTCATAAGCCACATTGACATTTCCAAAGGTCTGTCCATTCCCAGGGTTGTCTCTTAGAAGGCCACCCACACACAATAATGCATCTTTAAGGACTGTCCACTTCCATGGTCATCCTCTTCATAGGCCAGTCACCTTAAAGTATTGCCAATTTTAAAGGTCCGTAAGCTTCCCAGGTCCACCTCTTAAAGGGCCAGTACACTTAAAATGCTGTTGTTTCGAGGGTTTGTACACAACCCTGGTCAACCTCTTAAAGGACATAATTCCCTAAATTTGTCACCTCTTCAAGGGTTTGTCCACATCTAGGGTCTGCCTCTTAAAGGGCCAGTCATCAAAACATGTCACATGTTCAAGTGGCTTTCCACTTCATAAGCCACATTGACATTTCCAAAGGTCTGTCCATTCCCAGGGTTGTCTCTTAGAAGGCCACCCACACACAATAATGCATCTTTAAGGACTGTCCACTTCCATGGTCATCCTCTTCATAGGCCAGTCACCTTAAAGTATTGCCAATTTTAAAGGTCCGTAAGCTTCCCAGGTCCACCTCTTAAAGGGCCAGTACACTTAAAATGCTGTTGTTTCGAGGGTTTGTACACAACCCTGGTCAACCTCTTAAAGGACATAATTCCCTAAATTTGTCACCTCTTCAAGGGTTTGTCCACTTCTAGGGTCTGCCTCTTAAAGGGCCAGTCCGCAAAACATGTCACATGTTCAAGTGGCTTTCCACTTCATAAGCCACATTGACATTTCCAAAGGTCTGTCCATTCCCAGGGTTGTCTCTTAGAAGGCCACCCACACACAATAATGCATCTTTAAGGACTGTCCACTTCCATGGTCATCCTCTTCATAGGCCAGTCACCTTAAAGTATTGCCAATTTTAAAGGTCCGTAAGCTTCCCAGGTCCACCTCTTAAAGGGCCAGTACACTTAAAATGCTGTTGTTTCGAGGGTTTGTACACAACCCTGGTCAACCTCTTAAAGGACATAATTCCCTAAATTTGTCACCTCTTCAAGGGTTTGTCCACTTCTAGGGTCTGCCTCTTAAAGGGCCAGTCCGCAAAACATGTCACATGTTCAAGTGGCTTTCCACTTCATAAGCCACATTAACATTTCCAAAGGTCTGTCCATTCCCAGGGTTGTCTCTTAGAAGGCCACCCACACACAATAATGCATCTTTAAGGACTGTCCACTTCCATGGTCATCCTCTTCATAGGCCAGTCACCTTAAAGTATTGCCAATTTTAAAGGTCCGTAAGCTTCCCAGGTCCACCTCTTAAAGGGCCAGTACACTTAAAATGCTGTTGTTTCGAGGGTTTGTACACAACCCTGGTCAACCTCTTAAAGGACATAATTCCCTAAATTTGTCACCTCTTCAAGGGTTTGTCCACATCTAGGGTCTGCCTCTTAAAGGGCCAGTCCGCAAAACATGTCACATGTTCAAGTGGATTTCCACTTCATAAGCCACATTGACATTTCCAAAGGTCTGTCCATTCCCAGGGTTGTCTCTTAGAAGGCCACCCACACACAATAATGCATCTTTAAGGACTGTCCACTTCCATGGTCATCCTCTTCATAGGCCAGTCACCTTAAAGTATTGCCAATTTTAAAGGTCCGTAAGCTTCCCAGGTCCACCTCTTAAAGGGCCAGTACACTTAAAATGCTGTTGTTTCGAGGGTTTGTACACAACCCTGGTCAACCTCTTAAAGGACATAATTCCCTAAATTTGTCACCTCTTCAAGGGTTTGTCCACTTCTAGGGTCTGCCTCTTAAAGGGCCAGTCCGCAAAACATGTCACATGTTCAAGTGGCTTTCCACTTCATAAGCCACATTGACATTTCCAAAGGTCTGTCCATTCCCAGGGTTGTCTCTTAGAAGGCCACCCACACACAATAATGCATCTTTAAGGACTGTCCACTTCCATGGTCATCCTCTTCATAGGCCAGTCACCTTAAAGTATTGCCAATTTTAAAGGTCCGTAAGCTTCCCAGGTCCACCTCTTAAAGGGCCAGTACACTTAAAATGCTGTTGTTTCGAGGGTTTGTACACAACCCTGGTCAACCTCTTAAAGGACATAATTCCCTAAATTTGTCACCTCTTCAAGGGTTTGTCCACTTCTAGGGTCTGCCTCTTAAAGGGCCAGTCCGCAAAACATGTCACATGTTCAAGTGGATTTCCACTTCATAAGCCACATTGACATTTCCAAAGGTCTGTCCATTCCCAGGGTTGTCTCTTAGAAGGCCACCCACACACAATAATGCATCTTTAAGGACTGTCCACTTCCATGGTCATCCTCTTCATAGGCCAGTCACCTTAAAGTATTGCCAATTTTAAAGGTCCATAAGCTTCCCAGGTCCACCTCTTAAAGGGCCAGTACACTTAAAATGCTGTTGTTTCGAGGGTTTGTACACAACCCTGGTCAACCTCTTAAAGGACATAATTCCCTAAATTTGTCACCTCTTCAAGGGTTTGTCCACTTCTAGGGTCTGCCTCTTAAAGGGCCAGTCCGCAAAACATGTCACATGTTCAAGTGGCTTTCCACTTCATAAGCCACATTGACATTTCCAAAGGTCTGTCCATTCCCAGGGTTGTCTCTTAGAAGGCCACCCACACACAATAATGCATCTTTAAGGACTGTCCACTTCCATGGTCATCCTCTTCATAGGCCAGTCACCTTAAAGTATTGCCAATTTTAAAGGTCCGTAAGCTTCCCAGGTCCACCTCTTAAAGGGCCAGTACACTTAAAATGCTGTTGTTTCGAGGGTTTGTACACAACCCTGGTCAACCTCTTAAAGGACATAATTCCCTAAATTTGCCACCTCTTCAAGGGTTTGTCCACTTCTAGGGTCTGCCTCTTAAAGGGCCAGTCCGCAAAACATGTCACATGTTCAAGTGGCTTTCCACTTCATAAGCCACATTGACATTTCCAAAGGTCTGTCCATTCCCAGGGTTGTCTCTTAGAAGGCCACCCACACACAATAATGCATCTTTAAGGACTGTCCACTTCCATGGTCATCCTCTTCATAGGCCAGTCACCTTAAAGTATTGCCAATTTTAAAGGTCCGTAAGCTTCCCGGGTCCACCTCTTAAAGGGCCAGTACACTTAAAATGCTGTTGTTTCGAGGGTTTGTACACAACCCTGGTCAACCTCTTAAAGGACATAATTCCCTAAATTTGTCACCTCTTCAAGGGTTTGTCCACTTCTAGGGTCTGCCTCTTAAAGGGCCAGTCCGCAAAACATGTCACATGTTCAAGTGGCTTTCCACTTCATAAGCCACATTGACATTTCCAAAGGTCTGTCCATTCCCAGGGTTGTCTCTTAGAAGGCCACCCACACACAATAATGCATCTTTAAGGACTGTCCACTTCCATGGTCATCCTCTTCATAGGCCAGTCACCTTAAAGTATTGCCAATTTTAAAGGTCCGTAAGCTTCCCAGGTCCACCTCTTAAAGGGCCAGTACACTTAAAATGCTGTTGTTTCGAGGGTTTGTACACAACCCTGGTCAACCTCTTAAAGGACATAATTCCCTAAATTTGTCACCTCTTCAAGGGTTTGTCCACTTCTAGGGTCTGCCTCTTAAAGGGCCAGTCCGCAAAACATGTCACATGTTCAAGTGGCTTTCCACTTCATAAGCCACATTGACATTTCCAAAGGTCTGTCCATTCCCAGGGTTGTCTCTTAGAAGGCCACCCACACACAATAATGCATCTTTAAGGACTGTCCACTTCCATGGTCATCCTCTTCATAGGCCAGTCACCTTAAAGTATTGCCAATTTTAAAGGTCCGTAAGCTTCCCAGGTCCACCTCTTAAAGGGCCAGTACACTTAAAATGCTGTTGTTTCGAGGGTTTGTACACAACCCTGGTCAACCTCTTAAAGGACATAATTCCCTAAATTTGTCACCTCTTCAAGGGTTTGTCCACTTCTAGGGTCTGCCTCTTAAAGGGCCAGTCCGCAAAACATGTCACATGTTCAAGTGGCTTTCCACTTCATAAGCCACATTGACATTTCCAAAGGTCTGTCCATTCCCAGGGTTGTCTCTTAGAAGGCCACCCACACACAATAATGCATCTTTAAGGACTGTCCACTTCCATGGTCATCCTCTTCATAGGCCAGTCACCTTAAAGTATTGCCAATTTTAAAGGTCCGTAAGCTTCCCAGGTCCACCTCTTAAAGGGCCAGTACACTTAAAATGCTGTTGTTTCGAGGGTTTGTACACAACCCTGGTCAACCTCTTAAAGGACATAATTCCCTAAATTTGTCACCTCTTCAAGGGTTTGTCCACTTCTAGGGTCTGCCTCTTAAAGGGCCAGTCCGCAAAACATGTCACATGTTCAAGTGGCTTTCCACTTCATAAGCCACATTAACATTTCCAAAGGTCTGTCCATTCCCAGGGTTGTCTCTTAGAAGGCCACCCACACACAATAATGCATCTTTAAGGACTGTCCACTTCCATGGTCATCCTCTTCATAGGCCAGTCACCTTAAAGTATTGCCAATTTTAAAGGTCCGTAAGCTTCCCAGGTCCACCTCTTAAAGGGCCAGTACACTTAAAATGCTGTTGTTTCGAGGGTTTGTACACAACCCTGGTCAACCTCTTAAAGGACATAATTCCCTAAATTTGTCACCTCTTCAAGGGTTTGTCCACATCTAGGGTCTGCCTCTTAAAGGGCCAGTCCGCAAAACATGTCACATGTTCAAGTGGATTTCCACTTCATAAGCCACATTGACATTTCCAAAGGTCTGTCCATTCCCAGGGTTGTCTCTTAGAAGGCCACCCACACACAATAATGCATCTTTAAGGACTGTCCACTTCCATGGTCATCCTCTTCATAGGCCAGTCACCTTAAAGTATTGCCAATTTTAAAGGTCCGTAAGCTTCCCAGGTCCACCTCTTAAAGGGCCAGTACACTTAAAATGCTGTTGTTTCGAGGGTTTGTACACAACCCTGGTCAACCTCTTAAAGGACATAATTCCCTAAATTTGTCACCTCTTCAAGGGTTTGTCCACTTCTAGGGTCTGCCTCTTAAAGGGCCAGTCCGCAAAACATGTCACATGTTCAAGTGGCTTTCCACTTCATAAGCCACATTGACATTTCCAAAGGTCTGTCCATTCCCAGGGTTGTCTCTTAGAAGGCCACCCACACACAATAATGCATCTTTAAGGACTGTCCACTTCCATGGTCATCCTCTTCATAGGCCAGTCACCTTAAAGTATTGCCAATTTTAAAGGTCCGTAAGCTTCCCAGGTCCACCTCTTAAAGGGCCAGTACACTTAAAATGCTGTTGTTTCGAGGGTTTGTACACAACCCTGGTCAACCTCTTAAAGGACATAATTCCCTAAATTTGTCACCTCTTCAAGGGTTTGTCCACTTCTAGGGTCTGCCTCTTAAAGGGCCAGTCCGCAAAACATGTCACATGTTCAAGTGGCTTTCCACTTCATAAGCCACATTGACATTTCCAAAGGTCTGTCCATTCCCAGGGTTGTCTCTTAGAAGGCCACCCACACACAATAATGCATCTTTAAGGACTGTCCACTTCCATGGTCATCCTCTTCATAGGCCAGTCACCTTAAAGTATTGCCAATTTTAAAGGTCCGTAAGCTTCCCAGGTCCACCTCTTAAAGGGCCAGTACACTTAAAATGCTGTTGTTTCGAGGGTTTGTACACAACCCTGGTCAACCTCTTAAAGGACATAATTCCCTAAATTTGCCACCTCTTCAAGGGTTTGTCCACTTCTAGGGTCTGCCTCTTAAAGGGCCAGTCCGCAAAACATGTCACATGTTCAAGTGGCTTTCCACTTCATAAGCCACATTGACATTTCCAAAGGTCTGTCCATTCCCAGGGTTGTCTCTTAGAAGGCCACCCACACACAATAATGCATCTTTAAGGACTGTCCACTTCCATGGTCATCCTCTTCATAGGCCAGTCACCTTAAAGTATTGCCAATTTTAAAGGTCCGTAAGCTTCCCGGGTCCACCTCTTAAAGGGCCAGTACACTTAAAATGCTGTTGTTTCGAGGGTTTGTACACAACCCTGGTCAACCTCTTAAAGGACATAATTCCCTAAATTTGTCACCTCTTCAAGGGTTTGTCCACTTCTAGGGTCTGCCTCTTAAAGGGCCAGTCCGCAAAACATGTCACATGTTCAAGTGGCTTTCCACTTCATAAGCCACATTGACATTTCCAAAGGTCTGTCCATTCCCAGGGTTGTCTCTTAGAAGGCCACCCACACACAATAATGCATCTTTAAGGACTGTCCACTTCCATGGTCATCCTCTTCATAGGCCAGTCACCTTAAAGTATTGCCAATTTTAAAGGTCCGTAAGCTTCCCAGGTCCACCTCTTAAAGGGCCAGTACACTTAAAATGCTGTTGTTTCGAGGGTTTGTACACAACCCTGGTCAACCTCTTAAAGGACATAATTCCCTAAATTTGTCACCTCTTCAAGGGTTTGTCCACTTCTAGGGTCTGCCTCTTAAAGGGCCAGTCCGCAAAACATGTCACATGTTCAAGTGGCTTTCCACTTCATAAGCCACATTGACATTTCCAAAGGTCTGTCCATTCCCAGGGTTGTCTCTTAGAAGGCCACCCACACACAATAATGCATCTTTAAGGACTGTCCACTTCCATGGTCATCCTCTTCATAGGCCAGTCACCTTAAAGTATTGCCAATTTTAAAGGTCCGTAAGCTTCCCAGGTCCACCTCTTAAAGGGCCAGTACACTTAAAATGCTGTTGTTTCGAGGGTTTGTACACAACCCTGGTCAACCTCTTAAAGGACATAATTCCCTAAATTTGTCACCTCTTCAAGGGTTTGTCCACTTCTAGGGTCTGCCTCTTAAAGGGCCAGTCCGCAAAACATGTCACATGTTCAAGTGGCTTTCCACTTCATAAGCCACATTGACATTTCCAAAGGTCTGTCCATTCCCAGGGTTGTCTCTTAGAAGGCCACCCACACACAATAATGCATCTTTAAGGACTGTCCACTTCCATGGTCATCCTCTTCATAGGCCAGTCACCTTAAAGTATTGCCAATTTTAAAGGTCCGTAAGCTTCCCAGGTCCACCTCTTAAAGGGCCAGTACACTTAAAATGCTGTTGTTTCGAGGGTTTGTACACAACCCTGGTCAACCTCTTAAAGGACATAATTCCCTAAATTTGTCACCTCTTCAAGGGTTTGTCCACTTCTAGGGTCTGCCTCTTAAAGGGCCAGTCCGCAAAACATGTCACATGTTCAAGTGGCTTTCCACTTCATAAGCCACATTAACATTTCCAAAGGTCTGTCCATTCCCAGGGTTGTCTCTTAGAAGGCCACCCACACACAATAATGCATCTTTAAGGACTGTCCACTTCCATGGTCATCCTCTTCATAGGCCAGTCACCTTAAAGTATTGCCAATTTTAAAGGTCCGTAAGCTTCCCAGGTCCACCTCTTAAAGGGCCAGTACACTTAAAATGCTGTTGTTTCGAGGGTTTGTACACAACCCTGGTCAACCTCTTAAAGGACATAATTCCCTAAATTTGTCACCTCTTCAAGGGTTTGTCCACATCTAGGGTCTGCCTCTTAAAGGGCCAGTCCGCAAAACATGTCACATGTTCAAGTGGATTTCCACTTCATAAGCCACATTGACATTTCCAAAGGTCTGTCCATTCCCAGGGTTGTCTCTTAGAAGGCCACCCACACACAATAATGCATCTTTAAGGACTGTCCACTTCCATGGTCATCCTCTTCATAGGCCAGTCACCTTAAAGTATTGCCAATTTTAAAGGTCCGTAAGCTTCCCAGGTCCACCTCTTAAAGGGCCAGTACACTTAAAATGCTGTTGTTTCGAGGGTTTGTACACAACCCTGGTCAACCTCTTAAAGGACATAATTCCCTAAATTTGTCACCTCTTCAAGGGTTTGTCCACTTCTAGGGTCTGCCTCTTAAAGGGCCAGTCCGCAAAACATGTCACATGTTCAAGTGGCTTTCCACTTCATAAGCCACATTGACATTTCCAAAGGTCTGTCCATTCCCAGGGTTGTCTCTTAGAAGGCCACCCACACACAATAATGCATCTTTAAGGACTGTCCACTTCCATGGTCATCCTCTTCATAGGCCAGTCACCTTAAAGTATTGCCAATTTTAAAGGTCCGTAAGCTTCCCAGGTCCACCTCTTAAAGGGCCAGTACACTTAAAATGCTGTTGTTTCGAGGGTTTGTACACAACCCTGGTCAACCTCTTAAAGGACATAATTCCCTAAATTTGTCACCTCTTCAAGGGTTTGTCCACTTCTAGGGTCTGCCTCTTAAAGGGCCAGTCCGCAAAACATGTCACATGTTCAAGTGGATTTCCACTTCATAAGCCACATTGACATTTCCAAAGGTCTGTCCATTCCCAGGGTTGTCTCTTAGAAGGCCACCCACACACAATAATGCATCTTTAAGGACTGTCCACTTCCATGGTCATCCTCTTCATAGGCCAGTCACCTTAAAGTATTGCCAATTTTAAAGGTCCGTAAGCTTCCCAGGTCCACCTCTTAAAGGGCCAGTACACTTAAAATGCTGTTGTTTCGAGGGTTTGTACACAACCCTGGTCAACCTCTTAAAGGACATAATTCCCTAAATTTGTCACCTCTTCAAGGGTTTGTCCACTTCTAGGGTCTGCCTCTTAAAGGGCCAGTCCGCAAAACATGTCACATGTTCAAGTGGCTTTCCACTTCATAAGCCACATTGACATTTCCAAAGGTCTGTCCATTCCCAGGGTTGTCTCTTAGAAGGCCACCCACACACAATAATGCATCTTTAAGGACTGTCCACTTCCATGGTCATCCTCTTCATAGGCCAGTCACCTTAAAGTATTGCCAATTTTAAAGGTCCGTAAGCTTCCCAGGTCCACCTCTTAAAGGGCCAGTACACTTAAAATGCTGTTGTTTCGAGGGTTTGTACACAACCCTGGTCAACCTCTTAAAGGACATAATTCCCTAAATTTGTCACCTCTTCAAGGGTTTGTCCACATCTAGGGTCTGCCTCTTAAAGGGCCAGTCATCAAAACATGTCACATGTTCAAGTGGCTTTCCACTTCATAAGCCACATTGACATTTCCAAAGGTCTGTCCATTCCCAGGGTTGTCTCTTAGAAGGCCACCCACACACAATAATGCATCTTTAAGGACTGTCCACTTCCATGGTCATCCTCTTCATAGGCCAGTCACCTTAAAGTATTGCCAATTTTAAAGGTCCGTAAGCTTCCCAGGTCCACCTCTTAAAGGGCCAGTACACTTAAAATGCTGTTGTTTCGAGGGTTTGTACACAACCCTGGTCAACCTCTTAAAGGACATAATTCCCTAAATTTGTCACCTCTTCAAGGGTTTGTCCACTTCTAGGGTCTGCCTCTAAAAGGGCCAGTCCGCAAAACATGTCACATGTTCAAGTGGCTTTCCACTTCATAAGCCACATTGACATTTCCAAAGGTCTGTCCATTCCCAGGGTTGTCTCTTAGAAGGCCACCCACACACAATAATGCATCTTTAAGGACTGTCCACTTCCATGGTCATCCTCTTCATAGGCCAGTCACCTTAAAGTATTGCCAATTTTAAAGGTCCGTAAGCTTCCCAGGTCCACCTCTTAAAGGGCCAGTACACTTAAAATGCTGTTGTTTCGAGGGTTTGTACACAACCCTGGTCAACCTCTTAAAGGACATAATTCCCTAAATTTGTCACCTCTTCAAGGGTTTGTCCACTTCTAGGGTCTGCCTCTTAAAGGGCCAGTCCGCAAAACATGTCACATGTTCAAGTGGCTTTCCACTTCATAAGCCACATTGACATTTCCAAAGGTCTGTCCATTCCCAGGGTTGTCTCTTAGAAGGCCACCCACACACAATAATGCATCTTTAAGGACTGTCCACTTCCATGGTCATCCTCTTCATAGGCCAGTCACCTTAAAGTATTGCCAATTTTAAAGGTCCGTAAGCTTCCCAGGTCCACCTCTTAAAGGGCCAGTACACTTAAAATGCTGTTGTTTCGAGGGTTTGTACACAACCCTGGTCAACCTCTTAAAGGACATAATTCCCTAAATTTGCCACCTCTTCAAGGGTTTGTCCACTTCTAGGGTCTGCCTCTTAAAGGGCCAGTCCGCAAAACATGTCACATGTTCAAGTGGCTTTCCACTTCATAAGCCACATTGACATTTCCAAAGGTCTGTCCATTCCCAGGGTTGTCTCTTAGAAGGCCACCCACACACAATAATGCATCTTTAAGGACTGTCCACTTCCATGGTCATCCTCTTCATAGGCCAGTCACCTTAAAGTATTGCCAATTTTAAAGGTCCGTAAGCTTCCCAGGTCCACCTCTTAAAGGGCCAGTACACTTAAAATGCTGTTGTTTCGAGGGTTTGTACACAACCCTGGTCAACCTCTTAAAGGACATAATTCCCTAAATTTGCCACCTCTTCAAGGGTTTGTCCACTTCTAGGGTCTGCCTCTTAAAGGGCCAGTCCGCAAAACATGTCACATGTTCAAGTGGCTTTCCACTTCATAAGCCACATTGACATTTCCAAAGGTCTGTCCATTCCCAGGGTTGTCTCTTAGAAGGCCACCCACACACAATAATGCATCTTTATGGACTGTCCACTTCCATGGTCATCCTCTTCATAGGCCAGTCACCTTAAAGTATTGCCAATTTTAAAGGTCCGTAAGCTTCCCAGGTCCACCTCTTAAAGGGCCAGTACACTTAAAATGCTGTTGTTTCGAGGGTTTGTACACAACCCTGGTCAACCTCTTAAAGGACATAATTCCCTAAATTTGTCACCTCTTCAAGGGTTTGTCCACATCTAGGGTCTGCCTCTTAAAGGGCCAGTCATCAAAACATGTCACATGTTCAAGTGGATTTCCACTTCATAAGCCACATTGACATTTCCAAAGGTCTGTCCATTCCCAGGGTTGTCTCTTAGAAGGCCACCCACACACAATAATGCATCTTTAAGGACTGTCCACTTCCATGGTCATCCTCTTCATAGGCCAGTCACCTTAAAGTATTGCCAATTTTAAAGGTCCGTAAGCTTCCCAGGTCCACCTCTTAAAGGGCCAGTACACTTAAAATGCTGTTGTTTCGAGGGTTTGTACACAACCCTGGTCAACCTCTTAAAGGACATAATTCCCTAAATTTGTCACCTCTTCAAGGGTTTGTCCACATCTAGGGTCTGCCTCTTAAAGGGCCAGTCCGCAAAACATGTCACATGTTCAAGTGGATTTCCACTTCATAAGCCACATTGACATTTCCAAAGGTCTGTCCATTCCCAGGGTTGTCTCTTAGAAGGCCACCCACACACAATAATGCATCTTTAAGGACTGTCCACTTCCATGGTCATCCTCTTCATAGGCCAGTCACCTTAAAGTATTGCCAATTTTAAAGGTCCGTAAGCTTCCCAGGTCCACCTCTTAAAGGGCCAGTACACTTAAAATGCTGTTGTTTCGAGGGTTTGTACACAACCCTGGTCAACCTCTTAAAGGACATAATTCCCTAAATTTGTCACCTCTTCAAGGGTTTGTCCACTTCTAGGGTCTGCCTCTTAAAGGGCCAGTCCGCAAAACATGTCACATGTTCAAGTGGCTTTCCACTTCATAAGCCACATTGACATTTCCAAAGGTCTGTCCATTCCCAGG
This sequence comes from Eleutherodactylus coqui, assembly GCF_035609145.1. Lineage (NCBI taxonomy): Eukaryota > Metazoa > Chordata > Amphibia > Anura > Eleutherodactylidae > Eleutherodactylus > Eleutherodactylus coqui. Next base: position 37,207 of record NW_027102242.1, read on the forward strand.
GTTGTCTCTTAGAAGGCCACCCACACACAATAATGCATCTTTAAGGACTGTCCACTTCCATGGTCATCCTCTTCATAGGCCAGTCACCTTAAAGTATTGCCAATTTTAAAGGTCCGTAAGCTTCCCAGGTCCACCTCTTAAAGGGCCAGTACACTTAAAATGCTGTTGTTTCGAGGGTTTGTACACAACCCTGGTCAACCTCTTAAAGGACATAATTCCCTAAATTTGTCACCTCTTCAAGGGTTTGTCCACTTCTAGGGTCTGCCTCTTAAAGGGCCAGTCCGCAAAACATGTCACATGTTCAAGTGGATTTCCACTTCATAAGCCACATTGACATTTCCAAAGGTCTGTCCATTCCCAGGGTTGTCTCTTAGAAGGCCACCCACACACAATAATGCATCTTTAAGGACTGTCCACTTCCATGGTCATCCTCTTCATAGGCCAGTCACCTTAAAGTATTGCCAATTTTAAAGGTCCGTAAGCTTCCCAGGTCCACCTCTTAAAGGGCCAGTACACTTAAAATGCTGTTGTTTCGAGGGTTTGTACACAACCCTGGTCAACCTCTTAAAGGACATAATTCCCTAAATTTGTCACCTCTTCAAGGGTTTGTCCACTTCTAGGGTCTGCCTCTTAAAGGGCCAGTCCGCAAAACATGTCACATGTTCAAGTGGCTTTCCACTTCATAAGCCACATTGACATTTCCAAAGGTCTGTCCATTCCCAGGGTTGTCTCTTAGAAGGCCACCCACACACAATAATGCATCTTTAAGGACTGTCCACTTCCATGGTCATCCTCTTCATAGGCCAGTCACCTTAAAGTATTGCCAATTTTAAAGGTCCGTAAGCTTCCCAGGTCCACCTCTTAAAGGGCCAGTACACTTAAAATGCTGTTGTTTCGAGGGTTTGTACACAACCCTGGTCAACCTCTTAAAGGACATAATTCCCTAAATTTGTCACCTCTTCAAGGGTTTGTCCACATCTAGGGTCTGCCTCTTAAAGGGCCAGTCATCAAAACATGTCACATGTTCAAGTGGCTTTCCACTTCATAAGCCACATTGACATTTCCAAAGGTCTGTCCATTCCCAGGGTTGTCTCTTAGAAGGCCACCCACACACAATAATGCATCTTTAAGGACTGTCCACTTCCATGGTCATCCTCTTCATAGGCCAGTCACCTTAAAGTATTGCCAATTTTAAAGGTCCGTAAGCTTCCCAGGTCCACCTCTTAAAGGGCCAGTACACTTAAAATGCTGTTGTTTCGAGGGTTTGTACACAACCCTGGTCAACCTCTTAAAGGACATAATTCCCTAAATTTGTCACCTCTTCAAGGGTTTGTCCACTTCTAGGGTCTGCCTCTAAAAGGGCCAGTCCGCAAAACATGTCACATGTTCAAGTGGCTTTCCACTTCATAAGCCACATTGACATTTCCAAAGGTCTGTCCATTCCCAGGGTTGTCTCTTAGAAGGCCACCCACACACAATAATGCATCTTTAAGGACTGTCCACTTCCATGGTCATCCTCTTCATAGGCCAGTCACCTTAAAGTATTGCCAATTTTAAAGGTCCGTAAGCTTCCCAGGTCCACCTCTTAAAGGGCCAGTACACTTAAAATGCTGTTGTTTCGAGGGTTTGTACACAACCCTGGTCAACCTCTTAAAGGACATAATTCCCTAAATTTGTCACCTCTTCAAGGGTTTGTCCACTTCTAGGGTCTGCCTCTTAAAGGGCCAGTCCGCAAAACATGTCACATGTTCAAGTGGCTTTCCACTTCATAAGCCACATTGACATTTCCAAAGGTCTGTCCATTCCCAGGGTTGTCTCTTAGAAGGCCACCCACACACAATAATGCATCTTTAAGGACTGTCCACTTCCATGGTCATCCTCTTCATAGGCCAGTCACCTTAAAGTATTGCCAATTTTAAAGGTCCGTAAGCTTCCCAGGTCCACCTCTTAAAGGGCCAGTACACTTAAAATGCTGTTGTTTCGAGGGTTTGTACACAACCCTGGTCAACCTCTTAAAGGACATAATTCCCTAAATTTGCCACCTCTTCAAGGGTTTGTCCACTTCTAGGGTCTGCCTCTTAAAGGGCCAGTCCGCAAAACATGTCACATGTTCAAGTGGCTTTCCACTTCATAAGCCACATTGACATTTCCAAAGGTCTGTCCATTCCCAGGGTTGTCTCTTAGAAGGCCACCCACACACAATAATGCATCTTTAAGGACTGTCCACTTCCATGGTCATCCTCTTCATAGGCCAGTCACCTTAAAGTATTGCCAATTTTAAAGGTCCGTAAGCTTCCCAGGTCCACCTCTTAAAGGGCCAGTACACTTAAAATGCTGTTGTTTCGAGGGTTTGTACACAACCCTGGTCAACCTCTTAAAGGACATAATTCCCTAAATTTGCCACCTCTTCAAGGGTTTGTCCACTTCTAGGGTCTGCCTCTTAAAGGGCCAGTCCGCAAAACATGTCACATGTTCAAGTGGCTTTCCACTTCATAAGCCACATTGACATTTCCAAAGGTCTGTCCATTCCCAGGGTTGTCTCTTAGAAGGCCACCCACACACAATAATGCATCTTTATGGACTGTCCACTTCCATGGTCATCCTCTTCATAGGCCAGTCACCTTAAAGTATTGCCAATTTTAAAGGTCCGTAAGCTTCCCAGGTCCACCTCTTAAAGGGCCAGTACACTTAAAATGCTGTTGTTTCGAGGGTTTGTACACAACCCTGGTCAACCTCTTAAAGGACATAATTCCCTAAATTTGTCACCTCTTCAAGGGTTTGTCCACATCTAGGGTCTGCCTCTTAAAGGGCCAGTCATCAAAACATGTCACATGTTCAAGTGGATTTCCACTTCATAAGCCACATTGACATTTCCAAAGGTCTGTCCATTCCCAGGGTTGTCTCTTAGAAGGCCACCCACACACAATAATGCATCTTTAAGGACTGTCCACTTCCATGGTCATCCTCTTCATAGGCCAGTCACCTTAAAGTATTGCCAATTTTAAAGGTCCGTAAGCTTCCCAGGTCCACCTCTTAAAGGGCCAGTACACTTAAAATGCTGTTGTTTCGAGGGTTTGTACACAACCCTGGTCAACCTCTTAAAGGACATAATTCCCTAAATTTGTCACCTCTTCAAGGGTTTGTCCACATCTAGGGTCTGCCTCTTAAAGGGCCAGTCATCAAAACATGTCACATGTTCAAGTGGATTTCCACTTCATAAGCCACATTGACATTTCCAAAGGTCTGTCCATTCCCAGGGTTGTCTCTTAGAAGGCCACCCACACACAATAATGCATCTTTAAGGACTGTCCACTTCCATGGTCATCCTCTTCATAGGCCAGTCACCTTAAAGTATTGCCAATTTTAAAGGTCCGTAAGCTTCCCAGGTCCACCTCTTAAAGGGCCAGTACACTTAAAATGCTGTTGTTTCGAGGGTTTGTACACAACCCTGGTCAACCTCTTAAAGGACATAATTCCCTAAATTTGTCACCTCTTCAAGGGTTTGTCCACTTCTAGGGTCTGCCTCTTAAAGGGCCAGTCCGCAAAACATGTCACATGTTCAAGTGGCTTTCCACTTCATAAGCCACATTGACATTTCCAAAGGTCTGTCCATTCCCAGGGTTGTCTCTTAGAAGGCCACCCACACACAATAATGCATCTTTAAGGACTGTCCACTTCCATGGTCATCCTCTTCATAGGCCAGTCACCTTAAAGTATTGCTAATTTTAAAGGTCCGTAAGCTTCCCAGGTCCACCTCTTAAAGGGCCAGTACACTTAAAATGCTGTTGTTTCGAGGGTTTGTACACAACCCTGGTCAACCTCTTAAAGGACATAATTCCCTAAATTTGTCACCTCTTCAAGGGTTTGTCCACTTCTAGGGTCTGCCTCTTAAAGGGCCAGTCCGCAAAACATGTCACATGTTCAAGTGGCTTTCCACTTCATAAGCCACATTGACATTTCCAAAGGTCTGTCCATTCCCAGGGTTGTCTCTTAGAAGGCCACCCACACACAATAATGCATCTTTAAGGACTGTCCACTTCCATGGTCATCCTCTTCATAGGCCAGTCACCTTAAAGTATTGCCAATTTTAAAGGTCCGTAAGCTTCCCAGGTCCACCTCTTAAAGGGCCAGTACACTTAAAATGCTGTTGTTTCGAGGGTTTGTACACAACCCTGGTCAACCTCTTAAAGGACATAATTCCCTAAATTTGTCACCTCTTCAAGGGTTTGTCCACTTCTAGGGTCTGCCTCTTAAAGGGCCAGTCCGCAAAACATGTCACATGTTCAAGTGGCTTTCCACTTCATAAGCCACATTGACATTTCCAAAGATCTGTCCATTCCCAGGGTTGTCTCTTAGAAGGCCACCCACACACAATAATGCATCTTTAAGGACTGTCCACTTCCATGGTCATCCTCTTCATAGGCCAGTCACCTTAAAGTATTGCCAATTTTAAAGGTCCGTAAGCTTCCCAGGTCCACCTCTTAAAGGGCCAGTACACTTAAAATGCTGTTGTTTCGAGGGTTTGTACACAACCCTGGTCAACCTCTTAAAGGACATAATTCCCTAAATTTGCCACCTCTTCAAGGGTTTGTCCACTTCTAGGGTCTGCCTCTTAAAGGGCCAGTCTGCAAAACATGTCACATGTTCAAGTGGCTTTCCACTTCATAAGCCACATTGACATTTCCAAAGGTCTGTCCATTCCCAGGGTTGTCTCTTAGAAGGCCACCCACACACAATAATGCATCTTTAAGGACTGTCCACTTCCATGGTCATCCTCTTCATAGGCCAGTCACCTTAAAGTATTGCCAATTTTAAAGGTCTGTAAGCTTCCCAGGTCCACCTCTTAAAGGGCCAGTACACTTAAAATGCTGTTGTTTCGAGGGTTTGTACACAACCCTGGTCAACCTCTTAAAGGACATAATTCCCTAAATTTGTCACCTCTTCAAGGGTTTGTCCACATCTAGGGTCTGCCTCTTAAAGGGCCAGTCATCAAAACATGTCACATGTTCAAGTGGCTTTCCACTTCATAAGCCACATTGACATTTCCAAAGGTCTGTCCATTCCCAGGGTTGTCTCTTAGAAGGCCACCCACACACAATAATGCATCTTTAAGGACTGTCCACTTCCATGGTCATCCTCTTCATAGGCCAGTCACCTTAAAGTATTGCCAATTTTAAAGGTCCGTAAGCTTCCCAGGTCCACCTCTTAAAGGGCCAGTACACTTAAAATGCTGTTGTTTCGAGGGTTTGTACACAACCCTGGTCAACCTCTTAAAGGACATAATTCCCTAAATTTGTCACCTCTTCAAGGGTTTGTCCACTTCTAGGGTCTGCCTCTTAAAGGGCCAGTCCGCAAAACATGTCACATGTTCAAGTGGCTTTCCACTTCATAAGCCACATTGACATTTCCAAAGGTCTGTCCATTCCCAGGGTTGTCTCTTAGAAGGCCACCCACACACAATAATGCATCTTTAAGGACTGTCCACTTCCATGGTCATCCTCTTCATAGGCCAGTCACCTTAAAGTATTGCCAATTTTAAAGGTCCGTAAGCTTCCCAGGTCCACCTCTTAAAGGGCCAGTACACTTAAAATGCTGTTGTTTCGAGGGTTTGTACACAACCCTGGTCAACCTCTTAAAGGACATAATTCCCTAAATTTGTCACCTCTTCAAGGGTTTGTCCACTTCTAGGGTCTGCCTCTTAAAGGGCCAGTCCGCAAAACATGTCACATGTTCAAGTGGCTTTCCACTTCATAAGCCACATTGACATTTCCAAAGGTCTGTCCATTCCCAGGGTTGTCTCTTAGAAGGCCACCCACACACAATAATGCATCTTTAAGGACTGTCCACTTCCATGGTCATCCTCTTCATAGGCCAGTCACCTTAAAGTATTGCCAATTTTAAAGGTCCGTAAGCTTCCCAGGTCCACCTCTTAAAGGGCCAGTACACTTAAAATGCTGTTGTTTCGAGGGTTTGTACACAACCCTGGTCAACCTCTTAAAGGACATAATTCCCTAAATTTGTCACCTCTTCAAGGGTTTGTCCACATCTAGGGTCTGCCTCTTAAAGGGCCAGTCCGCAAAACATGTCACATGTTCAAGTGGATTTCCACTTCATAAGCCACATTGACATTTCCAAAGGTCTGTCCATTCCCAGGGTTGTCTCTTAGAAGGCCACCCACACACAATAATGCATCTTTAAGGACTGTCCACTTCCATGGTCATCCTCTTCATAGGCCAGTCACCTTAAAGTATTGCCAATTTTAAAGGTCCGTAAGCTTCCCAGGTCCACCTCTTAAAGGGCCAGTACACTTAAAATGCTGTTGTTTCGAGGGTTTGTACACAACCCTGGTCAACCTCTTAAAGGACATAATTCCCTAAATTTGTCACCTCTTCAAGGGTTTGTCCACTTCTAGGGTCTGCCTCTTAAAGGGCCAGTCCGCAAAACATGTCACATGTTCAAGTGGCTTTCCACTTCATAAGCCACATTGACATTTCCAAAAGTCTGTCCATTCCCAGGGTTGTCTCTTAGAAGGCCACCCACACACAATAATGCATCTTTAAGGACTGTCCACTTCCATGGTCATCCTCTTCATAGGCCAGTCACCTTAAAGTATTGCCAATTTTAAAGGTCCGTAAGCTTCCCGGGTCCACCTCTTAAAGGGCCAGTACACTTAAAATGCTGTTGTTTCGAGGGTTTGTACACAACCCTGGTCAACCTCTTAAAGGACATAATTCCCTAAATTTGCCACCTCTTCAAGGGTTTGTCCACTTCTAGGGTCTGCCTCTTAAAGGGCCAGTCCGCAAAACATGTCACATGTTCAAGTGGCTTTCCACTTCATAAGCCACATTGACATTTCCAAAGGTCTGTCCATTCCCAGGGTTGTCTCTTAGAAGGCCACCCACACACAATAATGCATCTTTAAGGACTGTCCACTTCCATGGTCATCCTCTTCATAGGCCAGTCACCTTAAAGTATTGCCAATTTTAAAGGTCCGTAAGCTTCCCGGGTCCACCTCTTAAAGGGCCAGTACACTTAAAATGCTGTTGTTTCGAGGGTTTGTACACAACCCTGGTCAACCTCTTAAAGGACATAATTCCCTAAATTTGTCACCTCTTCAAGGGTTTGTCCACTTCTAGGGTCTGCCTCTTAAAGGGCCAGTCCGCAAAACATGTCACATGTTCAAGTGGCTTTCCACTTCATAAGCCACATTGACATTTCCAAAGGTCTGTCCATTCCCAGGGTTGTCTCTTAGAAGGCCACCCACACACAATAATGCATCTTTAAGGACTGTCCACTTCCATGGTCATCCTCTTCATAGGCCAGTCACCTTAAAGTATTGCCAATTTTAAAGGTCCGTAAGGTTCCCAGGTCCACCTCTTAAAGGGCCAGTACACTTAAAATGCTGTTGTTTCGAGGGTTTGTACACAACCCTGGTCAACCTCTTAAAGGACATAATTCCCTAAATTTGTCACCTCTTCAAGGGTTTGTCCACTTCTAGGGTCTGCCTCTTAAAGGGCCAGTCCGCAAAACATGTCACATGTTCAAGTGGCTTTCCACTTCATAAGCCACATTGACATTTCCAAAGGTCTGTCCATTCCCAGGGTTGTCTCTTAGAAGGCCACCCACACACAATAATGCATCTTTAAGGACTGTCCACTTCCATGGTCATCCTCTTCATAGGCCAGTCACCTTAAAGTATTGCCAATTTTAAAGGTCCGTAAGCTTCCCAGGTCCACCTCTTAAAGGGCCAGTACACTTAAAATGCTGTTGTTTCGAGGGTTTGTACACAACCCTGGTCAACCTCTTAAAGGACATAATTCCCTAAATTTGTCACCTCTTCAAGGGTTTGTCCACTTCTAGGGTCTGCCTCTTAAAGGGCCAGTCCGCAAAACATGTCACATGTTCAAGTGGCTTTCCACTTCATAAGCCACATTGACATTTCCAAAGATCTGTCCATTCCCAGGGTTGTCTCTTAGAAGGCCACCCACACACAATAATGCATCTTTAAGGACTGTCCACTTCCATGGTCATCCTCTTCATAGGCCAGTCACCTTAAAGTATTGCCAATTTTAAAGGTCCGTAAGCTTCCCAGGTCCACCTCTTAAAGGGCCAGTACACTTAAAATGCTGTTGTTTCGAGGGTTTGTACACAACCCTGGTCAACCTCTTAAAGGACATAATTCCCTAAATTTGCCACCTCTTCAAGGGTTTGTCCACTTCTAGGGTCTGCCTCTTAAAGGGCCAGTCTGCAAAACATGTCACATGTTCAAGTGGCTTTCCACTTCATAAGCCACATTGACATTTCCAAAGGTCTGTCCATTCCCAGGGTTGTCTCTTAGAAGGCCACCCACACACAATAATGCATCTTTAAGGACTGTCCACTTCCATGATCATCCTCTTCATAGGCCAGTCACCTTAAAGTATTGCCAATTTTAAAGGTCCGTAAGCTTCCCAGGTCCACCTCTTAAAGGGCCAGTACACTTAAAATGCTGTTGTTTCGAGGGTTTGTACACAACCCTGGTCAACCTCTTAAAGGACATAATTCCCTAAATTTGTCACCTCTTCAAGGGTTTGTCCACTTCTAGGGTCTGCCTCTTAAAGGGCCAGTCCGCAAAACATGTCACATGTTCAAGTGGCTTTCCACTTCATAAGCCACATTGACATTTCCAAAGGTCTGTCCATTCCCAGGGTTGTCTCTTAGAAGGCCACCCACACACAATAATGCATCTTTAAGGACTGTCCACTTCCATGGTCATCCTCTTCATAGGCCAGTCACCTTAAAGTATTGCCAATTTTAAAGGTCCGTAAGCTTCCCAGGTCCACCTCTTAAAGGGCCAGTACACTTAAAATGCTGTTGTTTCGAGGGTTTGTACACAACCCTGGTCAACCTCTTAAAGGA